>NW_026045751.1:0-2500 GCF_023898315.1 Schistocerca nitens
TGTGGTACGAGCGCTGAAGCTCTGGAGCGGCTGGCCTGCGGCACCTGGCGCCTCGCGCCGGTTTTGAATGACGTTCGCCCGAGTGGCCTGTCCGCTCCGGAGTGGAGCCGTACGACGCCCATCGGCCGTGAGGCCGTTGGAACACAAAACACTGGAACAGGGGCCGTCGAACGCCTCAGTCCCGCCTATGCAAACTGTTTTGAAAGAGACAGTGGAAACTGTAAAAAGATCACCCAGGACGGTGGATCACTCGGCTCGTGGGTCGATGAAGAACGCAGCAAATTGCGCGTCGACATGTGAACTGCAGGACACATGAAACATCGACGTTTCGAACGCACATTGCGGTCCATGGATTCCGTTCCCGGGCCACGTCTGGCTGAGGGTCGGCTACGTAAACTGAAGCGCGCGGCGTTTGTCCCGCTTCGGAGGACGTGGGTGTGTCGTGCCGGCCTGTGGGGCCGGCCACGTCCCCTCAAACGAGCGATGCGCGCCCGTCGCCTGGCGGTTCGCATACCGGTACTGGTCTCGGTAGCGTGCACAGCCGGCTGGCGGTGTGGCGTGCGACACCTCGTACAACGACCTCAGAGCAGGCGAGACTACCCGCTGAATTTAAGCATATTACTAAGCGGAGGAAAAGAAACTAACAAGGATTCCCCCAGTAGCGGCGAGCGAACAGGGAAGAGTCCAGCACCGAACCCCGCAGGCTGCCGCCTGTCGTGGCATGTGGTGTTTGGGAGGGTCCACTACCCCGACGCCTCGCGCCGAGCCCAAGTCCAACTTGAATGAGGCCACGGCCCGTAGAGGGTGCCAGGCCCGTAGCGGCCGGTGCGAGCGTCGGCGGGACCTCTCCTTCGAGTCGGGTTGCTTGAGAGTGCAGCTCCAAGTGGGTGGTAAACTCCATCTGAGACTAAATATGACCACGAGACCGATAGCGAACAAGTACCGTGAGGGAAAGTTGAAAAGAACTTTGAAGAGAGAGTTCAAAAGTACGTGAAACCGTTCTGGGGTAAACGTGAGAAGTCCGAAAGGTCGAACGGGTGAGATTCACGCCCATCCGGCCACTGGCCTCCGCCCTCGGCAGATGGGGCCGGCCGCCCGCGCGGAGCAATCCGCGGCGGGGTCGTGTCCGGTTGCCTTTCCACTCGCCGCGGGGTGGGGCCGTTCCGGTGTGCGGTGGGCCGCACTTCTCCCCTAGTAGGACGTCGCGACCCGCTGGGTGCCGGCCTACGGCCCGGGTGCGCAGCCTGTCCTTCCGCGGGCCTCGGTTCGCGTCTGTTGGGCAGAGCCCCGGTGTCCTGGCTGGCTGCTCGGCGGTATATCTGGAGGAGTCGATTCGCCCCCTTTGGGCGCTCGGGCTCCCGGCAAGCGCGCGCGGTTCTTCCCGGATGACGGACCTACCTGGCCCGGCCCCGGACCCGCGCCGCTGTTGGCTCGGGATGCTCTCGGGCGGAATAATCGCTCCCGTCAGCGGCGCTTCAGCTTTGGACAATTTCACGACCCGTCTTGAAACACGGACCAAGGAGTCTAACATGTGCGCGAGTCATTGGGCTGTACGAAACCTAAAGGCGTAATGAAAGTGAAGGTCTCGCCTTGCGCGGGCCGAGGGAGGATGGGGCTTCCCCGCCCTTCACGGGGCGGCGGCCTCCGCACTCCCGGGGCGTCTCGTCCTCATTGCGAGGTGAGGCGCACCTAGAGCGTACACGTTGGGACCCGAAAGATGGTGAACTATGCCTGGCCAGGACGAAGTCAGGGGAAACCCTGATGGAGGTCCGTAGCGATTCTGACGTGCAAATCGATCGTCGGAGCTGGGTATAGGGGCGAAAGACTAATCGAACCATCTAGTAGCTGGTTCCCTCCGAAGTTTCCCTCAGGATAGCTGGTGCTCGTACGAGTCCTCATCCGGTAAAGCGAATGATTAGAGGCCTTGGGGCCGAAAACGACCTCAACCTATTCTCAAACTTTAAATGGGTGAGATCTCCGGCTTGCTTGATATGCTGAAGCCGCGAGCAAACGACTCGGATCGGAGTGCCAAGTGGGCCACTTTTGGTAAGCAGAACTGGGCGCTGTGGGATGAACCAAACGCCGAGTTAAGGCGCCCGAATCGACGCTCATGGGAAACCATGAAAGGCGTTGGTTGCTTAAGACAGCAGGACGGTGGCCATGGAAGTCGGAATCCGCTAAGGAGTGTGTAACAACTCACCTGCCGAAGCAACTAGCCCTGAAAAATGGATGGCGCTGAAGCGTCGTGCCTATACTCGGCCGTCAGTCCGGCAGTCACGGCCGGTCCTTGCGGCCGGCCGCGAAGCCCTGACGAGTAGGAGGGGTCGCGGCGGTGGGCGCAGAAGGGTCTGGGCGTGAGCCTGCCTGGAGCCGCCGTCGGTGCAGATCTTGGTGGTAGTAGCAAATACTCCAGCGAGGCCCTGGAGGGCTGACGCGGAGAAGGGTTTCGTGTGAACAGCCGTTGCACACGAGTCAGTCGATCCTAAGCCCTAGGAGAAAT
>NW_026045751.1:7500-10000 GCF_023898315.1 Schistocerca nitens
GTTGCGCCTTAACCTAACCTATGTTGCGCCTTAACCTAACCTAAGTTGGGGCTTAACCTAACCTAAGTTGGGGCTTAACCTAACCTAAGTTGGGGCTTAACCTAACCTAAGTTGGGGCTTAACCTAACCTAAGTTGGGGCTTAACCTAACCTAAGTTGGGGCTTAACCTAACCTAAGTTGGGGCTTAACCTAACCTAAGTTGGGGCTTAACCTAACCTAAGTTGGGGCTTAACCTAACCTAAGTTGGGCCCTAACCTAACCTAAGTTGGGCCCTAACCTAACCTAAGTTGGGCCCTAACCTAACCTAAGTTGGGCCCTAACCTAACCTAAGTTGGGGCCCTAACCTAACCTAAGTTGGGCCCTAACCTAACCTAAGTTGGGCCCTAACCTAACCTAAGTTGGGCCCTAACCTAACCTAAGTTGGGCCCTAACCTAACCTAAGTTGGGCCCTAACCTAACCTAAGTTGGGCCCTAACCTAACCTAAGTTGGGCCCTAACCTAACCTAAGTTGGGCCCTAACCTAACCTAAGTTGGGCCCCTAACCTAACCTAAGTTGGGCCCTAACCTAACCTAAGTTGGGCCCTAACCTAACCTAAGTTGGGCCCTAACCTAACCCACGTTGCGCCCTAACCTAACCCACGTAATTGTTTGTTATATGAATCTAGAAATTCGTGTAGCGTTGCCTAATCGCAACCCTCTCAACATAGTTCGCTGCGCGCACACTCTGGTGTCCTGCGTATTGAATCATGTTACGGTGCCTACCCTCACAACATCTAGCGAGTGTTGCGTACGTTCCACATGGTCCCGCTATCCACTGTAATGTGTACTGCTATAAGACGTATATCGCCCCCCCCCCCCCCCCCCCCCCCCTCCCCTGTCGCCTCTAGTTCGTCAGTCAGGAGTTTGCGTGTTCAATGAGCTTCGCAGCTGTGCAATGGCATCGGCATACGTACGCGGGCCACCTTCCACGTGTTCTCTCGTGCATACGTCGCAGCATGTATGTGGACTGATGTGGCGTGTCGTGACTCATAACATCCAGGCATGCAAGACCCATTGAATTCGCAAATGTAGATGGACGTCTACGTTTGCCTGCCCAAGTTACGCAAATGAACTGGAAATCCGTTGTTGCGCGGTTGTTCGCGCTGGAGGTGAATCGTTGATATCGACGATCGGTACAGGTATTAACCGGTTGCTTCAGCGACACCCGTCATACCCACGAACGTGAGTGGGCATGTGGGTATGAAGCGATACGCGGCGGTGGCTGGGTGGGACCGTCCCCGGCCGGTGAGGGGGGGGCGCCCGGCGTGCTGGCCGCGCGCTGCGTGGGCGCACGCGCGGCAGCCGGCTGGTGGGGGGCGCCCAGTGGCAGGCGCGCCGGCTGACGGACGCGGCAGGCGGCGCATCTGCGTGCCGGCGCACCCAGCGCGCGGCGCCGTGCGGCCAAAGTGGGTCCTCCCGGGCCCGGTGCGAAGCGCGGTGGACATCTGCAGTGTGCTGGTCCGATTGAGGACTGTGTGCGTTGAGGATGCGCCGCCGCCCGGCACTCGGCGCCGCGACGCCGTCTGCTGCTCGGTCGCCCCCGCGGTTCTCGCAGGTGGTTTGTATCGCAGCTGTGCGGATGTGTTGGCGCGTGCGCTGTGCTGGGAGAGTTCGCTTTGGCACCCAAGTGGGGCTCTGCCCCTCTGTGGCGCTGGCGTTGGAGCTGCCCGGTCACTGTTTGTGGCCGCGTGTTGTCTCCCGCCGGCAACACCACGACAGCACGCTCCCGGGCCTCTGTCGGCAGCGGCAAGCTCAGTTGGGAGCACGGGTGGTCGCACTGAAAGCGTCTACTCGCCTATCTCCGGGCGATTGCGCCTCT
This sequence comes from Schistocerca nitens, assembly GCF_023898315.1. Taxonomy (NCBI): domain Eukaryota; kingdom Metazoa; phylum Arthropoda; class Insecta; order Orthoptera; family Acrididae; genus Schistocerca; species Schistocerca nitens. The sequence continues at coordinate 9,359 of NW_026045751.1, forward strand.
CTCGAACCCGACCAAGTACTTAGGACGGCGCTGCGCGCCGCCGGGACCTGAGAGGGTTTCGAGGTGTATCGTGCAGGGGAGCCCAGCCTCCTCCTGTTTGCAGAATAATTGAGGCGGACGCTTGCGTGTTCGCGCGGGCCTCCGGGACACACTCCCGGGCGGCCGGCTGCTCAGCTCTAGTTGACGCAGCTCCCTGGTTGATCCTGCCAGTAGTCATATGCTTGTCTCAAAGATTAAGCCATGCATGTCTCAGTACAAGCCGCATTAAGGTGAAACCGCGAATGGCTCATTAAATCAGTTATGGTTCCTTAGATCGTACCCACGTTACTTGGATAACTGTGGTAATTCTAGAGCTAATACATGCAAACAGAGTCCCGACCAGAGATGGAAGGGACGCTTTTATTAGATCAAAACCAATCGGTCGGCTCGTCCGGTCCGTTGCCTTGGTGACTCTGAATAACTTTGGGCTGATCGCACGGTCTTCGTACCGGCGACGCATCTTTCAAATGTCTGCCTTATCAACTGTCGATGGTAGGTTCTGCGCCTACCATGGTTGTAACGGGTAACGGGGAATCAGGGTTCGATTCCGGAGAGGGAGCCTGAGAAACGGCTACCACATCCAAGGAAGGCAGCAGGCGCGCA
>NW_026045751.1:17500-20034 GCF_023898315.1 Schistocerca nitens
GAGCCCCGACGCCAGTGCCTGCGCCGCAGAAAGTGGTCGACCGACAATCACTCCACCCGCACCCGTACGTGCTCCACCCCAACAGCCCAACTCACAACTCCAGCGGATGAACGGCGGACTCTTCTCGCAGTCGTAAGTTGCAATCCACCCCTATATCGTCCGTTTCATGAAGAGTTTAATCCAAGATGCGAAATTCCCGCTGTCCCTACACATGCTCCAAGTCTGTGCGCGATTGCGTTGCTCAGTACGGATTCCGATGCCGAGCGATCAGCTAGAAAGCGCCCCAACCATGTCGATCCCCATGGGCGTTGCACTCGCAGTCGCAAAGACTCTGGGCAATGGCTAAAAGCGCTCCGCAATATATTACTCAGACGGGTAATGACGGTCCGAGCGCTCAGCGTCAGGAGAGCGTTCCTGAGCCCTGACCCACAGGCAGGGTGTAGCGTATCCCACCCGCAGACATGTGACGTTGTCACACGACCAGTTGTCACTAATCGACTGATTGCCGATAATCATATGCCATACACCGGGGAAAGCTGCCGCGAGGGGTAGCTACGTAGTGCAGTCGCACCTCTACTACTGTACAGAGATAGAACACCGCGTGACCGCAACCAGATTAAACTGATACATGGCGCTGATTACTAATAGATGCAGAGCCATCGGAATATAGATGGCATACGACATACAACAGTCCCTATACATGCTGACAGTCTGTGCACACATGCGAACTACACGTCACCCAGACACTCTATCACACACTACTCTCTGCCTGTAACAGACACAGACAAAATATCTAAGCACCAGCATGGAACAACATCCAGTGCATCCTCTCCGCCACATTACACAATTCACACTATGATAACAAAACCAGGAGGTCCACCCCAAAAACAGAATATCTCACTCTTCCAACAACCATCATTACTCAGATAAGCCACAAACACCCACACATGTCCTACACAGGGGTGCAACCAACACCACCACACTGCCTTGTCTCACAGCATATAGGCAATGGCAGAATGAAAGACACAGGTCTGCCACTCCCTTGCCACACCCCGGAACCGGCGCACCACCTCCCCTGAGCCAAAGGTGCATCCTGACGTGACACATCTCAGGGTGCCTCAGGCGTCCACTTACCATCATCACTATGAACGAACCTCGTCCCCTCCCCCCTCATACACCATCCCTTAACCTAACCTATGTTGCACCTTAACCTAACCTATGTTGCACCTTAACCTAACCTATGTTGCACCTTAACCTAACCTATGTTGCACCTTAACCTAACCTATGTTGCACCTTAACCTAACCTATGTTGCACCTTAACCTAACCTATGTTGCGCCTTAACCTAACCTATGTTGCGCCTTAACCTAACCTATGTTGCGCCTTAACCTAACCTATGTTGCGCCTTAACCTAACCTATGTTGCGCCTTAACCTAACCTATGTTGCGCCATAACCTAACCTATGTTGCGCCATAACCTAACCTATGTTGCGCCTTAACCTAACCTATGTTGCGCCTTAACCTAACCTATGTTGCGCCTTAACCTAACCTATGTTGCGCCTTAACCTAACCTATGTTGCGCCTTAACCTAACCTATGTTGCGCCTTAACCTAACCTATGTTGCGCCTAACCTAACCTATGTTGCGCCTTAACCTAACCTATGTTGCGCCTTAACCTAACCAAGTTGCGCCCTAACCTAACCCAAGTTGCGCCCTAACCTAACCCAAGTTGCGCCCTAACCTAACCCAAGTTGCGCCCTAACCTAACCCAAGTTGCGCCTAACCTAACCCAAGTTGCGCCCTAACCTAACCCAAGTTGCGCCCTAACCTAACCCAAGTTGCGCCCTAACCTAACCCAAGTTGCGCCTTAACCTAACCCAAGTTGCGCCTTAACCTAACCCAAGTTGCGCCTTAACCTAACCCAAGTTGCGCCTTAACCTAACCCAAGTTGCGCCTTAACCTAACCCAAGTTGCGCCTTAACCTAACCCACGTTGCGCCCTAACCTAACCTACGTTGCGCCCTAACCTAACCTACGTTGCGCCCTAACCTAACCTACGTTGCGCCCTAACCTGCCCTGTAATTGTTAGTTATATGACTCTAGGAATTCGTGTAGCGTTGCCTAATTGCAACCATCTCAACATAGTTCACTTCGCGCACACTGTGGTGTTCTGCGTATTGATTCATTTTACGGTGCGTACCCTCACATCTTGCGAGTGTTGCTTACTTTCCACATGGTCCGCTATCCACTGTATTGTGTACTGCAATAGGACGTATATCGCCCCCGCCCCCCCCTCCCCTCCTGTCACCTCTAGCTCGTCGGTCAGGAGTTCGCGTGTTGAATGCGCTTCGCAGCTGTGCAATGGCATTCGTATACGTACGCTGGCCACCTTCCACGTGTTCTTTCGTGCACACGTCGCAGCGTGTATGTATGCTGATGGAGTGCGTCGTGACACACAACATCCAGGCATGCAAGACTCGTAGAAGTCGCAAATGTAGATGGATGTCTACGTTTGCTGCCCAAGTTACGCAAATGAACT
>NW_026045752.1:0-171238 GCF_023898315.1 Schistocerca nitens
CGGGAACTCCTAGAGTTTGCCGTTGGAATTCGCCTGTTGACGAGGCATTTGGCTACCTTAAGAGAGTCATAGTTACTCCTGCCACTTGCTCCTCGTTTTACCACAGTCGCATCTACAAGCTTACTCTGGCCAGTTCACCAGAAGCGATACGCCATTATTTGCTGACCTTAAGACTTTCACAGTACTCCTGCCGGGAACTCCTAGAGTTTGCCGTTGGAATTCGCCTGTTGACGAGGCATTTGGCTACCTTAAGAGAGTCATAGTTACTCCTGCCACTTGCTCCTCGTTTTACCACAGTCGCATCTACAAGCTTACTCTGGCCAGTTCACCAGAAGCGATACGCCATTATTTGCTGACCTTAAGACTTTCACAGTACTCCTGCCGGGAACTCCTAGAGTTTGCCGTTGGAATTCGCCTGTTGACGAGGCATTTGGCTGCCTTAAGAGAGTCATAGTTACTCCTGCCACTTGCTCCTCGTTTTACCACAGTCGCATCTACAAGCTTACTCTGGCCAGTTCACCAGAAGCGATACGCCATTATTTGTTGACCTTAAGACTTTCACAGTACTCCTGCCGGGAGCTCCTCGAGTTTGCCGTTGGAATTCGCCTGTTGACGAGGCATTTGGCTACCTTAAGAGAGTCATAGTTACTCCTGCCACTTGCTCCTCGTTTTACCACAGTCGCATCTACAAGCTTACTCTGGCCAGTTCACCAGAAACGATACGCCATTATTTGCTGATCTTAAGACTTTCACAGTACTCCTGCCGGGAACTCCTAGAGTTTGCCGTTGGAATTCGCCTGTTGACGAGGCATTTGGCTACCTTAAGAGAGTCATAGTTACTCCTGCCACTTGCTCCTCGTTTTACCACAGTCGCATCTACAAGCTTACTCTGGCCAGTTCACCAGAAGCGATACGCCATTATTTGTTGACCTTAAGACTTTCACAGTACTCCTGCCGGGAGCTCCTTGAGTTTGCCGTTGGAATTCGCCTGTTGACGAGGCATTTGGCTACCTTAAGAGAGTCATAGTTACTCCTGCCACTTGCTCCTCGTTTTACCACAGTCGCATCTACAAGCTTACTCTGGCCAGTTCACCAGAAGCGATACGCCATTATTTGCTGACCTTAAGACTTTCACAGTACTCCTGCCGGGAACTCCTAGAGTTTGCCGTTGGAATTCGCCTGTTGACGAGGCATTTGGCTACCTTAAGAGAGTCATAGTTACTCCTGCCACTTGCTCCTCGTTTTTACCACACTCGCATCTACAAGCTTACTCTGGCCAGTTCACCAGAAGCGATACGCCATTATTTGCTGACCTTAAGACTTTCACAGTACTCCTGCCGGGAACTCCTAGAGTTTGCCGTTGGAATTCGCCTGTGGACGAGGCATTTGGCTACCTTAAGAGAGTCATAGTTACTCCTGCCACTTGCTCCTCGTTTTACCACAGTCGCATCTACAAGCTTACTCTGGCCAGTTCACCAGAAGCGATACGCCATTATTTGCTGACCTTAAGACTTTCACAGTACTCCTGCCGGGAACTCCTAGAGTTTGCCGTTGGAATTCGCCTGTTGACGAGGCATTTGGCTACCTTAAGAGAGTCATAGTTACTCCTGCCACTTGCTCCTCGTTTTACCACAGTCGCATCTACAAGCTTACTCTGGCCAGTTCACCAGAAGCGATACGCCATTATTTGTTGACCTTAAGACTTTCACAGTACTCCTGCCGGGAGCTCCTCGAGTTTGCCTTTGGAATTCGCCTGTTGACGAGGCATTTGACTACCTTAAGAGAGTCATAGTTACTCCTGCCACTTGCTCCTCGTTTTACCACAGTCGCATCTACAAGCTTACTCTGGCCAGTTCACCAGAAGCGATACGCCATTATTTGTTGACCTTAAGACTTTCACAGTACTCCTGCCGGGAGCTCCTCGAGTTTGCCGTTGGAATTCGCCTGTTGACGAGGCATTTGGCTACCTTAAGAGAGTCATAGTTACTCCTGCCACTTGCTCCTCGTTTTTACCACAGTCGCATCTACAAGCTTACTCTGGCCAGTTCACCAGAAGCGATACGCCATTATTTGCTGACCTTAAGACTTTCACAGTACTCCTGCCGGGAACTCCTAGAGTTTGCCGTTGGAATTCGCCTGTTGACGAGGCATTTGGCTACCTTAAGAGAGTCATAGTTACTCCTGCCACTTGCTCCTCGTTTTACCACAGTCGCATCTACAAGCTTACTCTGGCCAGTTCACCAGAAGCGATACGCCATTATTTGCTGACCTTAAGACTTTCACAGTACTCCTGCCGGGAACTCCTAGAGTTTGCCGTTGGAATTCGCCTGTTGACGAGGCATTTGGCTACCTTAAGAGAGTCATAGTTACTCCTGCCACTTGCTCCTCGTTTTACCACAGTCGCATCTACAAGCTTACTCTGGCCAGTTCACCAGAAGCGATACGCCATTATTTGTTGACCTTAAGACTTTCACAGTACTCCTGCCGGGAGCTCCTCGAGTTTGCCGTTGGAATTCGCCTGTTGACGAGGCATTTGGCTACCTTAAGAGAGTCATAGTTACTCCTGCCACTTGCTCCTCGTTTTACCACAGTCGCATCTACAAGCTTACTCTGGCCAGTTCACCAGAAGCGATACGCCATTATTTGTTGACCTTAAGACTTTCACAGTACTCCTGCCGGGAGCTCCTCGAGTTTGCCGTTGGAATTCGCCTGTTGACGAGGCATTTGGCTACCTTAAGAGAGTCATAGTTACTCCTGCCACTTGCTCCTCGTTTTTACCACAGTCGCATCTACAAGCTTACTCTGGCCAGTTCACCAGAAGCGATACGCCATTATTTGCTGACCTTAAGACTTTCACAGTACTCCTGCCGGGAACTCCTAGAGTTTGCCGTTGGAATTCGCCTGTTGACGAGGCATTTGGCTGCCTTAAGAGAGTCATAGTTACTCCTGCCACTTGCTCCTCGTTTTACCACAGTCGCATCTACAAGCTTACTCTGGCCAGTTCACCAGAAGCGATACGCCATTATTTGTTGACCTTAAGACTTTCACAGTACTCCTGCCGGGAGCTCCTCGAGTTTGCCGTTGGAATTCGCCTGTTGACGAGGCATTTGGCTACCTTAAGAGAGTCATAGTTACTCCTGCCACTTGCTCCTCGTTTTACCACAGTCGCATCTACAAGCTTACTCTGGCCAGTTCACCAGAAACGATACGCCATTATTTGCTGATCTTAAGACTTTCACAGTACTCCTGCCGGGAACTCCTAGAGTTTGCCGTTGGAATTCGCCTGTTGACGAGGCATTTGGCTACCTTAAGAGAGTCATAGTTACTCCTGCCACTTGCTCCTCGTTTTACCACAGTCGCATCTACAAGCTTACTCTGGCCAGTTCACCAGAAGCGATACGCCATTATTTGTTGACCTTAAGACTTTCACAGTACTCCTGCCGGGAGCTCCTCGAGTTTGCCTTTGGAATTCGCCTGTTGACGAGGCATTTGACTACCTTAAGAGAGTCATAGTTACTCCTGCCACTTGCTCCTCGTTTTACCACAGTCGCATCTACAAGCTTACTCTGGCCAGTTCACCAGAAGCGATACGCCATTATTTGTTGACCTTAAGACTTTCACAGTACTCCTGCCGGGAGCTCCTCGAGTTTGCCGTTGGAATTCGCCTGTTGACGAGGCATTTGGCTACCTTAAGAGAGTCATAGTTACTCCTGCCACTTGCTCCTCGTTTTTACCACAGTCGCATCTACAAGCTTACTCTGGCCAGTTCACCAGAAGCGATACGCCATTATTTGCTGACCTTAAGACTTTCACAGTACTCCTGCCGGGAACTCCTAGAGTTTGCCGTTGGAATTCGCCTGTTGACGAGGCATTTGGCTACCTTAAGAGAGTCATAGTTACTCCTGCCACTTGCTCCTCGTTTTACCACAGTCGCATCTACAAGCTTACTCTGGCCAGTTCACCAGAAGCGATACGCCATTATTTGCTGACCTTAAGACTTTCACAGTACTCCTGCCGGGAACTCCTAGAGTTTGCCGTTGGAATTCGCCTGTTGACGAGGCATTTGGCTGCCTTAAGAGAGTCATAGTTACTCCTGCCACTTGCTCCTCGTTTTACCACAGTCGCATCTACAAGCTTACTCTGGCCAGTTCACCAGAAGCGATACGCCATTATTTGTTGACCTTAAGACTTTCACAGTACTCCTGCCGGGAGCTCCTCGAGTTTGCCGTTGGAATTCGCCTGTTGACGAGGCATTTGGCTACCTTAAGAGAGTCATAGTTACTCCTGCCACTTGCTCCTCGTTTTACCACAGTCGCATCTACAAGCTTACTCTGGCCAGTTCACCAGAAACGATACGCCATTATTTGCTGATCTTAAGACTTTCACAGTACTCCTGCCGGGAACTCCTAGAGTTTGCCGTTGGAATTCGCCTGTTGACGAGGCATTTGGCTACCTTAAGAGAGTCATAGTTACTCCTGCCACTTGCTCCTCGTTTTACCACAGTCGCATCTACAAGCTTACTCTGGCCAGTTCACCAGAAGCGATACGCCATTATTTGTTGACCTTAAGACTTTCACAGTACTCCTGCCGGGAGCTCCTTGAGTTTGCCGTTGGAATTCGCCTGTTGACGAGGCATTTGGCTACCTTAAGAGAGTCATAGTTACTCCTGCCACTTGCTCCTCGTTTTACCACAGTCGCATCTACAAGCTTACTCTGGCCAGTTCACCAGAAGCGATACGCCATTATTTGCTGACCTTAAGACTTTCACAGTACTCCTGCCGGGAACTCCTAGAGTTTGCCGTTGGAATTCGCCTGTTGACGAGGCATTTGGCTACCTTAAGAGAGTCATAGTTACTCCTGCCACTTGCTCCTCGTTTTTACCACACTCGCATCTACAAGCTTACTCTGGCCAGTTCACCAGAAGCGATACGCCATTATTTGCTGACCTTAAGACTTTCACAGTACTCCTGCCGGGAACTCCTAGAGTTTGCCGTTGGAATTCGCCTGTGGACGAGGCATTTGGCTACCTTAAGAGAGTCATAGTTACTCCTGCCACTTGCTCCTCGTTTTACCACAGTCGCATCTACAAGCTTACTCTGGCCAGTTCACCAGAAGCGATACGCCATTATTTGCTGACCTTAAGACTTTCACAGTACTCCTGCCGGGAACTCCTAGAGTTTGCCGTTGGAATTCGCCTGTTGACGAGGCATTTGGCTACCTTAAGAGAGTCATAGTTACTCCTGCCACTTGCTCCTCGTTTTACCACAGTCGCATCTACAAGCTTACTCTGGCCAGTTCACCAGAAGCGATACGCCATTATTTGTTGACCTTAAGACTTTCACAGTACTCCTGCCGGGAGCTCCTCGAGTTTGCCTTTGGAATTCGCCTGTTGACGAGGCATTTGACTACCTTAAGAGAGTCATAGTTACTCCTGCCACTTGCTCCTCGTTTTACCACAGTCGCATCTACAAGCTTACTCTGGCCAGTTCACCAGAAGCGATACGCCATTATTTGTTGACCTTAAGACTTTCACAGTACTCCTGCCGGGAGCTCCTCGAGTTTGCCGTTGGAATTCGCCTGTTGACGAGGCATTTGGCTACCTTAAGAGAGTCATAGTTACTCCTGCCACTTGCTCCTCGTTTTTACCACAGTCGCATCTACAAGCTTACTCTGGCCAGTTCACCAGAAGCGATACGCCATTATTTGCTGACCTTAAGACTTTCACAGTACTCCTGCCGGGAACTCCTAGAGTTTGCCGTTGGAATTCGCCTGTTGACGAGGCATTTGGCTACCTTAAGAGAGTCATAGTTACTCCTGCCACTTGCTCCTCGTTTTACCACAGTCGCATCTACAAGCTTACTCTGGCCAGTTCACCAGAAGCGATACGCCATTATTTGCTGACCTTAAGACTTTCACAGTACTCCTGCCGGGAACTCCTAGAGTTTGCCGTTGGAATTCGCCTGTTGACGAGGCATTTGGCTACCTTAAGAGAGTCATAGTTACTCCTGCCACTTGCTCCTCGTTTTACCACAGTCGCATCTACAAGCTTACTCTGGCCAGTTCACCAGAAGCGATACGCCATTATTTGTTGACCTTAAGACTTTCACAGTACTCCTGCCGGGAGCTCCTCGAGTTTGCCGTTGGAATTCGCCTGTTGACGAGGCATTTGGCTACCTTAAGAGAGTCATAGTTACTCCTGCCACTTGCTCCTCGTTTTACCACAGTCGCATCTACAAGCTTACTCTGGCCAGTTCACCAGAAGCGATACGCCATTATTTGTTGACCTTAAGACTTTCACAGTACTCCTGCCGGGAGCTCCTCGAGTTTGCCGTTGGAATTCGCCTGTTGACGAGGCATTTGGCTACCTTAAGAGAGTCATAGTTACTCCTGCCACTTGCTCCTCGTTTTTACCACAGTCGCATCTACAAGCTTACTCTGGCCAGTTCACCAGAAACGATACGCCATTATTTGCTGACCTTAAGACTTTCACAGTACTCCTGCCGGGAACTCCTAGAGTTTGCCGTTGGAATTCGCCTGTGGACGAGGCATTTGGCTACCTTAAGAGAGTCATAGTTACTCCTGCCACTTGCTCCTCGTTTTACCACAGTCGCATCTACAAGCTTACTCTGGCCAGTTCACCAGAAGCGATACGCCATTATTTGCTGACCTTAAGACTTTCACAGTACTCCTGCCGGGAACTCCTAGAGTTTGCCGTTGGAATTCGCCTGTTGACGAGGCATTTGGCTACCTTAAGAGAGTCATAGTTACTCCTGCCACTTGCTCCTCGTTTTACCACAGTCGCATCTACAAGCTTACTCTGGCCAGTTCACCAGAAGCGATACGCCATTATTTGCTGACCTTAAGACTTTCACAGTACTCCTGCCGGGAACTCCTAGAGTTTGCCGTTGGAATTCGCCTGTTGACGAGGCATTTGGCTGCCTTAAGAGAGTCATAGTTACTCCTGCCACTTGCTCCTCGTTTTACCACAGTCGCATCTACAAGCTTACTCTGGCCAGTTCACCAGAAGCGATACGCCATTATTTGTTGACCTTAAGACTTTCACAGTACTCCTGCCGGGAGCTCCTCGAGTTTGCCGTTGGAATTCGCCTGTTGACGAGGCATTTGGCTACCTTAAGAGAGTCATAGTTACTCCTGCCACTTGCTCCTCGTTTTACCACAGTCGCATCTACAAGCTTACTCTGGCCAGTTCACCAGAAACGATACGCCATTATTTGCTGATCTTAAGACTTTCACAGTACTCCTGCCGGGAACTCCTAGAGTTTGCCGTTGGAATTCGCCTGTTGACGAGGCATTTGGCTACCTTAAGAGAGTCATAGTTACTCCTGCCACTTGCTCCTCGTTTTACCACAGTCGCATCTACAAGCTTACTCTGGCCAGTTCACCAGAAGCGATACGCCATTATTTGTTGACCTTAAGACTTTCACAGTACTCCTGCCGGGAGCTCCTCGAGTTTGCCGTTGGAATTCGCCTGTTGACGAGGCATTTGGCTACCTTAAGAGAGTCATAGTTACTCCTGCCACTTGCTCCTCGTTTTACCACAGTCGCATCTACAAGCTTACTCTGGCCAGTTCACCAGAAGCGATACGCCATTATTTGCTGACCTTAAGACTTTCACAGTACTCCTGCCGGGAACTCCTAGAGTTTGCCGTTGGAATTCGCCTGTTGACGAGGCATTTGGCTACCTTAAGAGAGTCATAGTTACTCCTGCCACTTGCTCCTCGTTTTTACCACACTCGCATCTACAAGCTTACTCTGGCCAGTTCACCAGAAGCGATACGCCATTATTTGCTGACCTTAAGACTTTCACAGTACTCCTGCCGGGAACTCCTAGAGTTTGCCGTTGGAATTCGCCTGTGGACGAGGCATTTGGCTACCTTAAGAGAGTCATAGTTACTCCTGCCACTTGCTCCTCGTTTTACCACAGTCGCATCTACAAGCTTACTCTGGCCAGTTCACCAGAAGCGATACGCCATTATTTGCTGACCTTAAGACTTTCACAGTACTCCTGCCGGGAACTCCTAGAGTTTGCCGTTGGAATTCGCCTGTTGACGAGGCATTTGGCTACCTTAAGAGAGTCATAGTTACTCCTGCCACTTGCTCCTCGTTTTACCACAGTCGCATCTACAAGCTTACTCTGGCCAGTTCACCAGAAGCGATACGCCATTATTTGTTGACCTTAAGACTTTCACAGTACTCCTGCCGGGAGCTCCTCGAGTTTGCCGTTGGAATTCGCCTGTTGACGAGGCATTTGGCTACCTTAAGAGAGTCATAGTTACTCCTGCCACTTGCTCCTCGTTTTACCACAGTCGCATCTACAAGCTTACTCTGGCCAGTTCACCAGAAGCGATACGCCATTATTTGCTGACCTTAAGACTTTCACAGTACTCCTGCCGGGAACTCCTAGAGTTTGCCGTTGGAATTCGCCTGTTGACGAGGCATTTGGCTACCTTAAGAGAGTCATAGTTACTCCTGCCACTTGCTCCTCGTTTTTACCACACTCGCATCTACAAGCTTACTCTGGCCAGTTCACCAGAAGCGATACGCCATTATTTGCTGACCTTAAGACTTTCACAGTACTCCTGCCGGGAACTCCTAGAGTTTGCCGTTGGAATTCGCCTGTTGACGAGGCATTTGGCTACCTTAAGAGAGTCATAGTTACTCCTGCCACTTGCTCCTCGTTTTACCACAGTCGCATCTACAAGCTTACTCTGGCCAGTTCACCAGAAGCGATACGCCATTATTTGTTGACCTTAAGACTTTCACAGTACTCCTGCCGGGAGCTCCTCGAGTTTGCCTTTGGAATTCGCCTGTTGACGAGGCATTTGACTACCTTAAGAGAGTCATAGTTACTCCTGCCACTTGCTCCTCGTTTTACCACAGTCGCATCTACAAGCTTACTCTGGCCAGTTCACCAGAAGCGATACGCCATTATTTGTTGACCTTAAGACTTTCACAGTACTCCTGCCGGGAGCTCCTCGAGTTTGCCGTTGGAATTCGCCTGTTGACGAGGCATTTGGCTACCTTAAGAGAGTCATAGTTACTCCTGCCACTTGCTCCTCGTTTTTACCACAGTCGCATCTACAAGCTTACTCTGGCCAGTTCACCAGAAGCGATACGCCATTATTTGCTGACCTTAAGACTTTCACAGTACTCCTGCCGGGAACTCCTAGAGTTTGCCGTTGGAATTCGCCTGTTGACGAGGCATTTGGCTACCTTAAGAGAGTCATAGTTACTCCTGCCACTTGCTCCTCGTTTTACCACAGTCGCATCTACAAGCTTACTCTGGCCAGTTCACCAGAAGCGATACGCCATTATTTGCTGACCTTAAGACTTTCACAGTACTCCTGCCGGGAACTCCTAGAGTTTGCCGTTGGAATTCGCCTGTTGACGAGGCATTTGGCTACCTTAAGAGAGTCATAGTTACTCCTGCCACTTGCTCCTCGTTTTACCACAGTCGCATCTACAAGCTTACTCTGGCCAGTTCACCAGAAGCGATACGCCATTATTTGCTGACCTTAAGACTTTCACAGTACTCCTGCCGGGAACTCCTAGAGTTTGCCGTTGGAATTCGCCTGTTGACGAGGCATTTGGCTGCCTTAAGAGAGTCATAGTTACTCCTGCCACTTGCTCCTCGTTTTACCACAGTCGCATCTACAAGCTTACTCTGGCCAGTTCACCAGAAGCGATACGCCATTATTTGTTGACCTTAAGACTTTCACAGTACTCCTGCCGGGAGCTCCTCGAGTTTGCCGTTGGAATTCGCCTGTTGACGAGGCATTTGGCTACCTTAAGAGAGTCATAGTTACTCCTGCCACTTGCTCCTCGTTTTACCACAGTCGCATCTACAAGCTTACTCTGGCCAGTTCACCAGAAACGATACGCCATTATTTGCTGATCTTAAGACTTTCACAGTACTCCTGCCGGGAACTCCTAGAGTTTGCCGTTGGAATTCGCCTGTTGACGAGGCATTTGGCTACCTTAAGAGAGTCATAGTTACTCCTGCCACTTGCTCCTCGTTTTACCACAGTCGCATCTACAAGCTTACTCTGGCCAGTTCACCAGAAGCGATACGCCATTATTTGTTGACCTTAAGACTTTCACAGTACTCCTGCCGGGAGCTCCTTGAGTTTGCCGTTGGAATTCGCCTGTTGACGAGGCATTTGGCTACCTTAAGAGAGTCATAGTTACTCCTGCCACTTGCTCCTCGTTTTACCACAGTCGCATCTACAAGCTTACTCTGGCCAGTTCACCAGAAGCGATACGCCATTATTTGCTGACCTTAAGACTTTCACAGTACTCCTGCCGGGAACTCCTAGAGTTTGCCGTTGGAATTCGCCTGTTGACGAGGCATTTGGCTACCTTAAGAGAGTCATAGTTACTCCTGCCACTTGCTCCTCGTTTTTACCACACTCGCATCTACAAGCTTACTCTGGCCAGTTCACCAGAAGCGATACGCCATTATTTGCTGACCTTAAGACTTTCACAGTACTCCTGCCGGGAACTCCTAGAGTTTGCCGTTGGAATTCGCCTGTGGACGAGGCATTTGGCTACCTTAAGAGAGTCATAGTTACTCCTGCCACTTGCTCCTCGTTTTACCACAGTCGCATCTACAAGCTTACTCTGGCCAGTTCACCAGAAGCGATACGCCATTATTTGCTGACCTTAAGACTTTCACAGTACTCCTGCCGGGAACTCCTAGAGTTTGCCGTTGGAATTCGCCTGTTGACGAGGCATTTGGCTACCTTAAGAGAGTCATAGTTACTCCTGCCACTTGCTCCTCGTTTTACCACAGTCGCATCTACAAGCTTACTCTGGCCAGTTCACCAGAAGCGATACGCCATTATTTGTTGACCTTAAGACTTTCACAGTACTCCTGCCGGGAGCTCCTCGAGTTTGCCTTTGGAATTCGCCTGTTGACGAGGCATTTGACTACCTTAAGAGAGTCATAGTTACTCCTGCCACTTGCTCCTCGTTTTACCACAGTCGCATCTACAAGCTTACTCTGGCCAGTTCACCAGAAGCGATACGCCATTATTTGTTGACCTTAAGACTTTCACAGTACTCCTGCCGGGAGCTCCTCGAGTTTGCCGTTGGAATTCGCCTGTTGACGAGGCATTTGGCTACCTTAAGAGAGTCATAGTTACTCCTGCCACTTGCTCCTCGTTTTTACCACAGTCGCATCTACAAGCTTACTCTGGCCAGTTCACCAGAAGCGATACGCCATTATTTGCTGACCTTAAGACTTTCACAGTACTCCTGCCGGGAACTCCTAGAGTTTGCCGTTGGAATTCGCCTGTTGACGAGGCATTTGGCTACCTTAAGAGAGTCATAGTTACTCCTGCCACTTGCTCCTCGTTTTACCACAGTCGCATCTACAAGCTTACTCTGGCCAGTTCACCAGAAGCGATACGCCATTATTTGCTGACCTTAAGACTTTCACAGTACTCCTGCCGGGAACTCCTAGAGTTTGCCGTTGGAATTCGCCTGTTGACGAGGCATTTGGCTACCTTAAGAGAGTCATAGTTACTCCTGCCACTTGCTCCTCGTTTTACCACAGTCGCATCTACAAGCTTACTCTGGCCAGTTCACCAGAAGCGATACGCCATTATTTGCTGACCTTAAGACTTTCACAGTACTCCTGCCGGGAACTCCTAGAGTTTGCCGTTGGAATTCGCCTGTTGACGAGGCATTTGGCTGCCTTAAGAGAGTCATAGTTACTCCTGCCACTTGCTCCTCGTTTTACCACAGTCGCATCTACAAGCTTACTCTGGCCAGTTCACCAGAAGCGATACGCCATTATTTGTTGACCTTAAGACTTTCACAGTACTCCTGCCGGGAGCTCCTCGAGTTTGCCGTTGGAATTCGCCTGTTGACGAGGCATTTGGCTACCTTAAGAGAGTCATAGTTACTCCTGCCACTTGCTCCTCGTTTTACCACAGTCGCATCTACAAGCTTACTCTGGCCAGTTCACCAGAAACGATACGCCATTATTTGCTGATCTTAAGACTTTCACAGTACTCCTGCCGGGAACTCCTAGAGTTTGCCGTTGGAATTCGCCTGTTGACGAGGCATTTGGCTACCTTAAGAGAGTCATAGTTACTCCTGCCACTTGCTCCTCGTTTTACCACAGTCGCATCTACAAGCTTACTCTGGCCAGTTCACCAGAAGCGATACGCCATTATTTGTTGACCTTAAGACTTTCACAGTACTCCTGCCGGGAGCTCCTTGAGTTTGCCGTTGGAATTCGCCTGTTGACGAGGCATTTGGCTACCTTAAGAGAGTCATAGTTACTCCTGCCACTTGCTCCTCGTTTTACCACAGTCGCATCTACAAGCTTACTCTGGCCAGTTCACCAGAAGCGATACGCCATTATTTGCTGACCTTAAGACTTTCACAGTACTCCTGCCGGGAACTCCTAGAGTTTGCCGTTGGAATTCGCCTGTTGACGAGGCATTTGGCTACCTTAAGAGAGTCATAGTTACTCCTGCCACTTGCTCCTCGTTTTTACCACACTCGCATCTACAAGCTTACTCTGGCCAGTTCACCAGAAGCGATACGCCATTATTTGCTGACCTTAAGACTTTCACAGTACTCCTGCCGGGAACTCCTAGAGTTTGCCGTTGGAATTCGCCTGTGGACGAGGCATTTGGCTACCTTAAGAGAGTCATAGTTACTCCTGCCACTTGCTCCTCGTTTTACCACAGTCGCATCTACAAGCTTACTCTGGCCAGTTCACCAGAAGCGATACGCCATTATTTGCTGACCTTAAGACTTTCACAGTACTCCTGCCGGGAACTCCTAGAGTTTGCCGTTGGAATTCGCCTGTTGACGAGGCATTTGGCTACCTTAAGAGAGTCATAGTTACTCCTGCCACTTGCTCCTCGTTTTACCACAGTCGCATCTACAAGCTTACTCTGGCCAGTTCACCAGAAGCGATACGCCATTATTTGTTGACCTTAAGACTTTCACAGTACTCCTGCCGGGAGCTCCTCGAGTTTGCCTTTGGAATTCGCCTGTTGACGAGGCATTTGACTACCTTAAGAGAGTCATAGTTACTCCTGCCACTTGCTCCTCGTTTTACCACAGTCGCATCTACAAGCTTACTCTGGCCAGTTCACCAGAAGCGATACGCCATTATTTGTTGACCTTAAGACTTTCACAGTACTCCTGCCGGGAGCTCCTCGAGTTTGCCGTTGGAATTCGCCTGTTGACGAGGCATTTGGCTACCTTAAGAGAGTCATAGTTACTCCTGCCACTTGCTCCTCGTTTTTACCACAGTCGCATCTACAAGCTTACTCTGGCCAGTTCACCAGAAGCGATACGCCATTATTTGCTGACCTTAAGACTTTCACAGTACTCCTGCCGGGAACTCCTAGAGTTTGCCGTTGGAATTCGCCTGTTGACGAGGCATTTGGCTACCTTAAGAGAGTCATAGTTACTCCTGCCACTTGCTCCTCGTTTTACCACAGTCGCATCTACAAGCTTACTCTGGCCAGTTCACCAGAAGCGATACGCCATTATTTGCTGACCTTAAGACTTTCACAGTACTCCTGCCGGGAACTCCTAGAGTTTGCCGTTGGAATTCGCCTGTTGACGAGGCATTTGGCTACCTTAAGAGAGTCATAGTTACTCCTGCCACTTGCTCCTCGTTTTACCACAGTCGCATCTACAAGCTTACTCTGGCCAGTTCACCAGAAGCGATACGCCATTATTTGCTGACCTTAAGACTTTCACAGTACTCCTGCCGGGAACTCCTAGAGTTTGCCGTTGGAATTCGCCTGTTGACGAGGCATTTGGCTGCCTTAAGAGAGTCATAGTTACTCCTGCCACTTGCTCCTCGTTTTACCACAGTCGCATCTACAAGCTTACTCTGGCCAGTTCACCAGAAGCGATACGCCATTATTTGTTGACCTTAAGACTTTCACAGTACTCCTGCCGGGAGCTCCTCGAGTTTGCCGTTGGAATTCGCCTGTTGACGAGGCATTTGGCTACCTTAAGAGAGTCATAGTTACTCCTGCCACTTGCTCCTCGTTTTACCACAGTCGCATCTACAAGCTTACTCTGGCCAGTTCACCAGAAACGATACGCCATTATTTGCTGATCTTAAGACTTTCACAGTACTCCTGCCGGGAACTCCTAGAGTTTGCCGTTGGAATTCGCCTGTTGACGAGGCATTTGGCTACCTTAAGAGAGTCATAGTTACTCCTGCCACTTGCTCCTCGTTTTACCACAGTCGCATCTACAAGCTTACTCTGGCCAGTTCACCAGAAGCGATACGCCATTATTTGTTGACCTTAAGACTTTCACAGTACTCCTGCCGGGAGCTCCTTGAGTTTGCCGTTGGAATTCGCCTGTTGACGAGGCATTTGGCTACCTTAAGAGAGTCATAGTTACTCCTGCCACTTGCTCCTCGTTTTACCACAGTCGCATCTACAAGCTTACTCTGGCCAGTTCACCAGAAGCGATACGCCATTATTTGCTGACCTTAAGACTTTCACAGTACTCCTGCCGGGAACTCCTAGAGTTTGCCGTTGGAATTCGCCTGTTGACGAGGCATTTGGCTACCTTAAGAGAGTCATAGTTACTCCTGCCACTTGCTCCTCGTTTTTACCACACTCGCATCTACAAGCTTACTCTGGCCAGTTCACCAGAAGCGATACGCCATTATTTGCTGACCTTAAGACTTTCACAGTACTCCTGCCGGGAACTCCTAGAGTTTGCCGTTGGAATTCGCCTGTGGACGAGGCATTTGGCTACCTTAAGAGAGTCATAGTTACTCCTGCCACTTGCTCCTCGTTTTACCACAGTCGCATCTACAAGCTTACTCTGGCCAGTTCACCAGAAGCGATACGCCATTATTTGCTGACCTTAAGACTTTCACAGTACTCCTGCCGGGAACTCCTAGAGTTTGCCGTTGGAATTCGCCTGTTGACGAGGCATTTGGCTACCTTAAGAGAGTCATAGTTACTCCTGCCACTTGCTCCTCGTTTTACCACAGTCGCATCTACAAGCTTACTCTGGCCAGTTCACCAGAAGCGATACGCCATTATTTGTTGACCTTAAGACTTTCACAGTACTCCTGCCGGGAGCTCCTCGAGTTTGCCTTTGGAATTCGCCTGTTGACGAGGCATTTGACTACCTTAAGAGAGTCATAGTTACTCCTGCCACTTGCTCCTCGTTTTACCACAGTCGCATCTACAAGCTTACTCTGGCCAGTTCACCAGAAGCGATACGCCATTATTTGTTGACCTTAAGACTTTCACAGTACTCCTGCCGGGAGCTCCTCGAGTTTGCCGTTGGAATTCGCCTGTTGACGAGGCATTTGGCTACCTTAAGAGAGTCATAGTTACTCCTGCCACTTGCTCCTCGTTTTTACCACAGTCGCATCTACAAGCTTACTCTGGCCAGTTCACCAGAAGCGATACGCCATTATTTGCTGACCTTAAGACTTTCACAGTACTCCTGCCGGGAACTCCTAGAGTTTGCCGTTGGAATTCGCCTGTTGACGAGGCATTTGGCTACCTTAAGAGAGTCATAGTTACTCCTGCCACTTGCTCCTCGTTTTACCACAGTCGCATCTACAAGCTTACTCTGGCCAGTTCACCAGAAGCGATACGCCATTATTTGCTGACCTTAAGACTTTCACAGTACTCCTGCCGGGAACTCCTAGAGTTTGCCGTTGGAATTCGCCTGTTGACGAGGCATTTGGCTACCTTAAGAGAGTCATAGTTACTCCTGCCACTTGCTCCTCGTTTTACCACAGTCGCATCTACAAGCTTACTCTGGCCAGTTCACCAGAAGCGATACGCCATTATTTGTTGACCTTAAGACTTTCACAGTACTCCTGCCGGGAGCTCCTCGAGTTTGCCGTTGGAATTCGCCTGTTGACGAGGCATTTGGCTACCTTAAGAGAGTCATAGTTACTCCTGCCACTTGCTCCTCGTTTTACCACAGTCGCATCTACAAGCTTACTCTGGCCAGTTCACCAGAAGCGATACGCCATTATTTGTTGACCTTAAGACTTTCACAGTACTCCTGCCGGGAGCTCCTCGAGTTTGCCGTTGGAATTCGCCTGTTGACGAGGCATTTGGCTACCTTAAGAGAGTCATAGTTACTCCTGCCACTTGCTCCTCGTTTTTACCACAGTCGCATCTACAAGCTTACTCTGGCCAGTTCACCAGAAGCGATACGCCATTATTTGCTGACCTTAAGACTTTCACAGTACTCCTGCCGGGAACTCCTAGAGTTTGCCGTTGGAATTCGCCTGTTGACGAGGCATTTGGCTGCCTTAAGAGAGTCATAGTTACTCCTGCCACTTGCTCCTCGTTTTACCACAGTCGCATCTACAAGCTTACTCTGGCCAGTTCACCAGAAGCGATACGCCATTATTTGTTGACCTTAAGACTTTCACAGTACTCCTGCCGGGAGCTCCTCGAGTTTGCCGTTGGAATTCGCCTGTTGACGAGGCATTTGGCTACCTTAAGAGAGTCATAGTTACTCCTGCCACTTGCTCCTCGTTTTACCACAGTCGCATCTACAAGCTTACTCTGGCCAGTTCACCAGAAACGATACGCCATTATTTGCTGATCTTAAGACTTTCACAGTACTCCTGCCGGGAACTCCTAGAGTTTGCCGTTGGAATTCGCCTGTTGACGAGGCATTTGGCTACCTTAAGAGAGTCATAGTTACTCCTGCCACTTGCTCCTCGTTTTACCACAGTCGCATCTACAAGCTTACTCTGGCCAGTTCACCAGAAGCGATACGCCATTATTTGTTGACCTTAAGACTTTCACAGTACTCCTGCCGGGAGCTCCTCGAGTTTGCCTTTGGAATTCGCCTGTTGACGAGGCATTTGACTACCTTAAGAGAGTCATAGTTACTCCTGCCACTTGCTCCTCGTTTTACCACAGTCGCATCTACAAGCTTACTCTGGCCAGTTCACCAGAAGCGATACGCCATTATTTGTTGACCTTAAGACTTTCACAGTACTCCTGCCGGGAGCTCCTCGAGTTTGCCGTTGGAATTCGCCTGTTGACGAGGCATTTGGCTACCTTAAGAGAGTCATAGTTACTCCTGCCACTTGCTCCTCGTTTTTACCACAGTCGCATCTACAAGCTTACTCTGGCCAGTTCACCAGAAGCGATACGCCATTATTTGCTGACCTTAAGACTTTCACAGTACTCCTGCCGGGAACTCCTAGAGTTTGCCGTTGGAATTCGCCTGTTGACGAGGCATTTGGCTACCTTAAGAGAGTCATAGTTACTCCTGCCACTTGCTCCTCGTTTTACCACAGTCGCATCTACAAGCTTACTCTGGCCAGTTCACCAGAAGCGATACGCCATTATTTGCTGACCTTAAGACTTTCACAGTACTCCTGCCGGGAACTCCTAGAGTTTGCCGTTGGAATTCGCCTGTTGACGAGGCATTTGGCTGCCTTAAGAGAGTCATAGTTACTCCTGCCACTTGCTCCTCGTTTTACCACAGTCGCATCTACAAGCTTACTCTGGCCAGTTCACCAGAAGCGATACGCCATTATTTGTTGACCTTAAGACTTTCACAGTACTCCTGCCGGGAGCTCCTCGAGTTTGCCGTTGGAATTCGCCTGTTGACGAGGCATTTGGCTACCTTAAGAGAGTCATAGTTACTCCTGCCACTTGCTCCTCGTTTTACCACAGTCGCATCTACAAGCTTACTCTGGCCAGTTCACCAGAAACGATACGCCATTATTTGCTGATCTTAAGACTTTCACAGTACTCCTGCCGGGAACTCCTAGAGTTTGCCGTTGGAATTCGCCTGTTGACGAGGCATTTGGCTACCTTAAGAGAGTCATAGTTACTCCTGCCACTTGCTCCTCGTTTTACCACAGTCGCATCTACAAGCTTACTCTGGCCAGTTCACCAGAAGCGATACGCCATTATTTGTTGACCTTAAGACTTTCACAGTACTCCTGCCGGGAGCTCCTTGAGTTTGCCGTTGGAATTCGCCTGTTGACGAGGCATTTGGCTACCTTAAGAGAGTCATAGTTACTCCTGCCACTTGCTCCTCGTTTTACCACAGTCGCATCTACAAGCTTACTCTGGCCAGTTCACCAGAAGCGATACGCCATTATTTGCTGACCTTAAGACTTTCACAGTACTCCTGCCGGGAACTCCTAGAGTTTGCCGTTGGAATTCGCCTGTTGACGAGGCATTTGGCTACCTTAAGAGAGTCATAGTTACTCCTGCCACTTGCTCCTCGTTTTTACCACACTCGCATCTACAAGCTTACTCTGGCCAGTTCACCAGAAGCGATACGCCATTATTTGCTGACCTTAAGACTTTCACAGTACTCCTGCCGGGAACTCCTAGAGTTTGCCGTTGGAATTCGCCTGTGGACGAGGCATTTGGCTACCTTAAGAGAGTCATAGTTACTCCTGCCACTTGCTCCTCGTTTTACCACAGTCGCATCTACAAGCTTACTCTGGCCAGTTCACCAGAAGCGATACGCCATTATTTGCTGACCTTAAGACTTTCACAGTACTCCTGCCGGGAACTCCTAGAGTTTGCCGTTGGAATTCGCCTGTTGACGAGGCATTTGGCTACCTTAAGAGAGTCATAGTTACTCCTGCCACTTGCTCCTCGTTTTACCACAGTCGCATCTACAAGCTTACTCTGGCCAGTTCACCAGAAGCGATACGCCATTATTTGTTGACCTTAAGACTTTCACAGTACTCCTGCCGGGAGCTCCTCGAGTTTGCCTTTGGAATTCGCCTGTTGACGAGGCATTTGACTACCTTAAGAGAGTCATAGTTACTCCTGCCACTTGCTCCTCGTTTTACCACAGTCGCATCTACAAGCTTACTCTGGCCAGTTCACCAGAAGCGATACGCCATTATTTGTTGACCTTAAGACTTTCACAGTACTCCTGCCGGGAGCTCCTCGAGTTTGCCGTTGGAATTCGCCTGTTGACGAGGCATTTGGCTACCTTAAGAGAGTCATAGTTACTCCTGCCACTTGCTCCTCGTTTTTACCACAGTCGCATCTACAAGCTTACTCTGGCCAGTTCACCAGAAGCGATACGCCATTATTTGCTGACCTTAAGACTTTCACAGTACTCCTGCCGGGAACTCCTAGAGTTTGCCGTTGGAATTCGCCTGTTGACGAGGCATTTGGCTACCTTAAGAGAGTCATAGTTACTCCTGCCACTTGCTCCTCGTTTTACCACAGTCGCATCTACAAGCTTACTCTGGCCAGTTCACCAGAAGCGATACGCCATTATTTGCTGACCTTAAGACTTTCACAGTACTCCTGCCGGGAACTCCTAGAGTTTGCCGTTGGAATTCGCCTGTTGACGAGGCATTTGGCTACCTTAAGAGAGTCATAGTTACTCCTGCCACTTGCTCCTCGTTTTACCACAGTCGCATCTACAAGCTTACTCTGGCCAGTTCACCAGAAGCGATACGCCATTATTTGTTGACCTTAAGACTTTCACAGTACTCCTGCCGGGAGCTCCTCGAGTTTGCCGTTGGAATTCGCCTGTTGACGAGGCATTTGGCTACCTTAAGAGAGTCATAGTTACTCCTGCCACTTGCTCCTCGTTTTACCACAGTCGCATCTACAAGCTTACTCTGGCCAGTTCACCAGAAGCGATACGCCATTATTTGTTGACCTTAAGACTTTCACAGTACTCCTGCCGGGAGCTCCTCGAGTTTGCCGTTGGAATTCGCCTGTTGACGAGGCATTTGGCTACCTTAAGAGAGTCATAGTTACTCCTGCCACTTGCTCCTCGTTTTTACCACAGTCGCATCTACAAGCTTACTCTGGCCAGTTCACCAGAAACGATACGCCATTATTTGCTGACCTTAAGACTTTCACAGTACTCCTGCCGGGAACTCCTAGAGTTTGCCGTTGGAATTCGCCTGTGGACGAGGCATTTGGCTACCTTAAGAGAGTCATAGTTACTCCTGCCACTTGCTCCTCGTTTTACCACAGTCGCATCTACAAGCTTACTCTGGCCAGTTCACCAGAAGCGATACGCCATTATTTGCTGACCTTAAGACTTTCACAGTACTCCTGCCGGGAACTCCTAGAGTTTGCCGTTGGAATTCGCCTGTTGACGAGGCATTTGGCTACCTTAAGAGAGTCATAGTTACTCCTGCCACTTGCTCCTCGTTTTACCACAGTCGCATCTACAAGCTTACTCTGGCCAGTTCACCAGAAGCGATACGCCATTATTTGCTGACCTTAAGACTTTCACAGTACTCCTGCCGGGAACTCCTAGAGTTTGCCGTTGGAATTCGCCTGTTGACGAGGCATTTGGCTGCCTTAAGAGAGTCATAGTTACTCCTGCCACTTGCTCCTCGTTTTACCACAGTCGCATCTACAAGCTTACTCTGGCCAGTTCACCAGAAGCGATACGCCATTATTTGTTGACCTTAAGACTTTCACAGTACTCCTGCCGGGAGCTCCTCGAGTTTGCCGTTGGAATTCGCCTGTTGACGAGGCATTTGGCTACCTTAAGAGAGTCATAGTTACTCCTGCCACTTGCTCCTCGTTTTACCACAGTCGCATCTACAAGCTTACTCTGGCCAGTTCACCAGAAACGATACGCCATTATTTGCTGATCTTAAGACTTTCACAGTACTCCTGCCGGGAACTCCTAGAGTTTGCCGTTGGAATTCGCCTGTTGACGAGGCATTTGGCTACCTTAAGAGAGTCATAGTTACTCCTGCCACTTGCTCCTCGTTTTACCACAGTCGCATCTACAAGCTTACTCTGGCCAGTTCACCAGAAGCGATACGCCATTATTTGTTGACCTTAAGACTTTCACAGTACTCCTGCCGGGAGCTCCTCGAGTTTGCCGTTGGAATTCGCCTGTTGACGAGGCATTTGGCTACCTTAAGAGAGTCATAGTTACTCCTGCCACTTGCTCCTCGTTTTACCACAGTCGCATCTACAAGCTTACTCTGGCCAGTTCACCAGAAGCGATACGCCATTATTTGCTGACCTTAAGACTTTCACAGTACTCCTGCCGGGAACTCCTAGAGTTTGCCGTTGGAATTCGCCTGTTGACGAGGCATTTGGCTACCTTAAGAGAGTCATAGTTACTCCTGCCACTTGCTCCTCGTTTTTACCACACTCGCATCTACAAGCTTACTCTGGCCAGTTCACCAGAAGCGATACGCCATTATTTGCTGACCTTAAGACTTTCACAGTACTCCTGCCGGGAACTCCTAGAGTTTGCCGTTGGAATTCGCCTGTGGACGAGGCATTTGGCTACCTTAAGAGAGTCATAGTTACTCCTGCCACTTGCTCCTCGTTTTACCACAGTCGCATCTACAAGCTTACTCTGGCCAGTTCACCAGAAGCGATACGCCATTATTTGCTGACCTTAAGACTTTCACAGTACTCCTGCCGGGAACTCCTAGAGTTTGCCGTTGGAATTCGCCTGTTGACGAGGCATTTGGCTACCTTAAGAGAGTCATAGTTACTCCTGCCACTTGCTCCTCGTTTTACCACAGTCGCATCTACAAGCTTACTCTGGCCAGTTCACCAGAAGCGATACGCCATTATTTGTTGACCTTAAGACTTTCACAGTACTCCTGCCGGGAGCTCCTCGAGTTTGCCGTTGGAATTCGCCTGTTGACGAGGCATTTGGCTACCTTAAGAGAGTCATAGTTACTCCTGCCACTTGCTCCTCGTTTTACCACAGTCGCATCTACAAGCTTACTCTGGCCAGTTCACCAGAAGCGATACGCCATTATTTGCTGACCTTAAGACTTTCACAGTACTCCTGCCGGGAACTCCTAGAGTTTGCCGTTGGAATTCGCCTGTTGACGAGGCATTTGGCTACCTTAAGAGAGTCATAGTTACTCCTGCCACTTGCTCCTCGTTTTTACCACACTCGCATCTACAAGCTTACTCTGGCCAGTTCACCAGAAGCGATACGCCATTATTTGCTGACCTTAAGACTTTCACAGTACTCCTGCCGGGAACTCCTAGAGTTTGCCGTTGGAATTCGCCTGTGGACGAGGCATTTGGCTACCTTAAGAGAGTCATAGTTACTCCTGCCACTTGCTCCTCGTTTTACCACAGTCGCATCTACAAGCTTACTCTGGCCAGTTCACCAGAAGCGATACGCCATTATTTGCTGACCTTAAGACTTTCACAGTACTCCTGCCGGGAACTCCTAGAGTTTGCCGTTGGAATTCGCCTGTTGACGAGGCATTTGGCTACCTTAAGAGAGTCATAGTTACTCCTGCCACTTGCTCCTCGTTTTACCACAGTCGCATCTACAAGCTTACTCTGGCCAGTTCACCAGAAGCGATACGCCATTATTTGCTGACCTTAAGACTTTCACAGTACTCCTGCCGGG
Organism: Schistocerca nitens; assembly: GCF_023898315.1. Lineage (NCBI taxonomy): Eukaryota > Metazoa > Arthropoda > Insecta > Orthoptera > Acrididae > Schistocerca > Schistocerca nitens. The sequence continues at coordinate 22,375 of NW_026045752.1, forward strand.
AACTCCTAGAGTTTGCCGTTGGAATTCGCCTGTTGACGAGGCATTTGGCTACCTTAAGAGAGTCATAGTTACTCCTGCCACTTGCTCCTCGTTTTACCACAGTCGCATCTACAAGCTTACTCTGGCCAGTTCACCAGAAGCGATACGCCATTATTTGTTGACCTTAAGACTTTCACAGTACTCCTGCCGGGAGCTCCTCGAGTTTGCCTTTGGAATTCGCCTGTTGACGAGGCATTTGACTACCTTAAGAGAGTCATAGTTACTCCTGCCACTTGCTCCTCGTTTTACCACAGTCGCATCTACAAGCTTACTCTGGCCAGTTCACCAGAAGCGATACGCCATTATTTGTTGACCTTAAGACTTTCACAGTACTCCTGCCGGGAGCTCCTCGAGTTTGCCGTTGGAATTCGCCTGTTGACGAGGCATTTGGCTACCTTAAGAGAGTCATAGTTACTCCTGCCACTTGCTCCTCGTTTTTACCACAGTCGCATCTACAAGCTTACTCTGGCCAGTTCACCAGAAGCGATACGCCATTATTTGCTGACCTTAAGACTTTCACAGTACTCCTGCCGGGAACTCCTAGAGTTTGCCGTTGGAATTCGCCTGTTGACGAGGCATTTGGCTACCTTAAGAGAGTCATAGTTACTCCTGCCACTTGCTCCTCGTTTTACCACAGTCGCATCTACAAGCTTACTCTGGCCAGTTCACCAGAAGCGATACGCCATTATTTGTTGACCTTAAGACTTTCACAGTACTCCTGCCGGGAGCTCCTCGAGTTTGCCTTTGGAATTCGCCTGTTGACGAGGCATTTGACTACCTTAAGAGAGTCATAGTTACTCCTGCCACTTGCTCCTCGTTTTACCACAGTCGCATCTACAAGCTTACTCTGGCCAGTTCACCAGAAGCGATACGCCATTATTTGTTGACCTTAAGACTTTCACAGTACTCCTGCCGGGAGCTCCTCGAGTTTGCCGTTGGAATTCGCCTGTTGACGAGGCATTTGGCTACCTTAAGAGAGTCATAGTTACTCCTGCCACTTGCTCCTCGTTTTACCACAGTCGCATCTACAAGCTTACTCTGGCCAGTTCACCAGAAGCGATACGCCATTATTTGTTGACCTTAAGACTTTCACAGTACTCCTGCCGGGAGCTCCTCGAGTTTGCCGTTGGAATTCGCCTGTTGACGAGGCATTTGGCTACCTTAAGAGAGTCATAGTTACTCCTGCCACTTGCTCCTCGTTTTTACCACAGTCGCATCTACAAGCTTACTCTGGCCAGTTCACCAGAAACGATACGCCATTATTTGCTGACCTTAAGACTTTCACAGTACTCCTGCCGGGAACTCCTAGAGTTTGCCGTTGGAATTCGCCTGTTGACGAGGCATTTGGCTGCCTTAAGAGAGTCATAGTTACTCCTGCCACTTGCTCCTCGTTTTACCACAGTCGCATCTACAAGCTTACTCTGGCCAGTTCACCAGAAGCGATACGCCATTATTTGTTGACCTTAAGACTTTCACAGTACTCCTGCCGGGAGCTCCTCGAGTTTGCCGTTGGAATTCGCCTGTTGACGAGGCATTTGGCTACCTTAAGAGAGTCATAGTTACTCCTGCCACTTGCTCCTCGTTTTACCACAGTCGCATCTACAAGCTTACTCTGGCCAGTTCACCAGAAGCGATACGCCATTATTTGCTGACCTTAAGACTTTCACAGTACTCCTGCCGGGAACTCCTAGAGTTTGCCGTTGGAATTCGCCTGTTGACGAGGCATTTGGCTACCTTAAGAGAGTCATAGTTACTCCTGCCACTTGCTCCTCGTTTTTACCACACTCGCATCTACAAGCTTACTCTGGCCAGTTCACCAGAAGCGATACGCCATTATTTGCTGACCTTAAGACTTTCACAGTACTCCTGCCGGGAACTCCTAGAGTTTGCCGTTGGAATTCGCCTGTGGACGAGGCATTTGGCTACCTTAAGAGAGTCATAGTTACTCCTGCCACTTGCTCCTCGTTTTACCACAGTCGCATCTACAAGCTTACTCTGGCCAGTTCACCAGAAGCGATACGCCATTATTTGCTGACCTTAAGACTTTCACAGTACTCCTGCCGGGAACTCCTAGAGTTTGCCGTTGGAATTCGCCTGTTGACGAGGCATTTGGCTACCTTAAGAGAGTCATAGTTACTCCTGCCACTTGCTCCTCGTTTTACCACAGTCGCATCTACAAGCTTACTCTGGCCAGTTCACCAGAAGCGATACGCCATTATTTGTTGACCTTAAGACTTTCACAGTACTCCTGCCGGGAGCTCCTCGAGTTTGCCTTTGGAATTCGCCTGTTGACGAGGCATTTGACTACCTTAAGAGAGTCATAGTTACTCCTGCCACTTGCTCCTCGTTTTACCACAGTCGCATCTACAAGCTTACTCTGGCCAGTTCACCAGAAGCGATACGCCATTATTTGTTGACCTTAAGACTTTCACAGTACTCCTGCCGGGAGCTCCTCGAGTTTGCCGTTGGAATTCGCCTGTTGACGAGGCATTTGGCTACCTTAAGAGAGTCATAGTTACTCCTGCCACTTGCTCCTCGTTTTTACCACAGTCGCATCTACAAGCTTACTCTGGCCAGTTCACCAGAAGCGATACGCCATTATTTGCTGACCTTAAGACTTTCACAGTACTCCTGCCGGGAACTCCTAGAGTTTGCCGTTGGAATTCGCCTGTTGACGAGGCATTTGGCTACCTTAAGAGAGTCATAGTTACTCCTGCCACTTGCTCCTCGTTTTACCACAGTCGCATCTACAAGCTTACTCTGGCCAGTTCACCAGAAGCGATACGCCATTATTTGCTGACCTTAAGACTTTCACAGTACTCCTGCCGGGAACTCCTAGAGTTTGCCGTTGGAATTCGCCTGTTGACGAGGCATTTGGCTACCTTAAGAGAGTCATAGTTACTCCTGCCACTTGCTCCTCGTTTTACCACAGTCGCATCTACAAGCTTACTCTGGCCAGTTCACCAGAAGCGATACGCCATTATTTGTTGACCTTAAGACTTTCACAGTACTCCTGCCGGGAGCTCCTCGAGTTTGCCGTTGGAATTCGCCTGTTGACGAGGCATTTGGCTACCTTAAGAGAGTCATAGTTACTCCTGCCACTTGCTCCTCGTTTTACCACAGTCGCATCTACAAGCTTACTCTGGCCAGTTCACCAGAAGCGATACGCCATTATTTGTTGACCTTAAGACTTTCACAGTACTCCTGCCGGGAGCTCCTCGAGTTTGCCGTTGGAATTCGCCTGTTGACGAGGCATTTGGCTACCTTAAGAGAGTCATAGTTACTCCTGCCACTTGCTCCTCGTTTTTACCACAGTCGCATCTACAAGCTTACTCTGGCCAGTTCACCAGAAACGATACGCCATTATTTGCTGACCTTAAGACTTTCACAGTACTCCTGCCGGGAACTCCTAGAGTTTGCCGTTGGAATTCGCCTGTGGACGAGGCATTTGGCTACCTTAAGAGAGTCATAGTTACTCCTGCCACTTGCTCCTCGTTTTACCACAGTCGCATCTACAAGCTTACTCTGGCCAGTTCACCAGAAGCGATACGCCATTATTTGCTGACCTTAAGACTTTCACAGTACTCCTGCCGGGAACTCCTAGAGTTTGCCGTTGGAATTCGCCTGTTGACGAGGCATTTGGCTACCTTAAGAGAGTCATAGTTACTCCTGCCACTTGCTCCTCGTTTTACCACAGTCGCATCTACAAGCTTACTCTGGCCAGTTCACCAGAAGCGATACGCCATTATTTGCTGACCTTAAGACTTTCACAGTACTCCTGCCGGGAACTCCTAGAGTTTGCCGTTGGAATTCGCCTGTTGACGAGGCATTTGGCTGCCTTAAGAGAGTCATAGTTACTCCTGCCACTTGCTCCTCGTTTTACCACAGTCGCATCTACAAGCTTACTCTGGCCAGTTCACCAGAAGCGATACGCCATTATTTGTTGACCTTAAGACTTTCACAGTACTCCTGCCGGGAGCTCCTCGAGTTTGCCGTTGGAATTCGCCTGTTGACGAGGCATTTGGCTACCTTAAGAGAGTCATAGTTACTCCTGCCACTTGCTCCTCGTTTTACCACAGTCGCATCTACAAGCTTACTCTGGCCAGTTCACCAGAAACGATACGCCATTATTTGCTGATCTTAAGACTTTCACAGTACTCCTGCCGGGAACTCCTAGAGTTTGCCGTTGGAATTCGCCTGTTGACGAGGCATTTGGCTACCTTAAGAGAGTCATAGTTACTCCTGCCACTTGCTCCTCGTTTTACCACAGTCGCATCTACAAGCTTACTCTGGCCAGTTCACCAGAAGCGATACGCCATTATTTGTTGACCTTAAGACTTTCACAGTACTCCTGCCGGGAGCTCCTCGAGTTTGCCGTTGGAATTCGCCTGTTGACGAGGCATTTGGCTACCTTAAGAGAGTCATAGTTACTCCTGCCACTTGCTCCTCGTTTTACCACAGTCGCATCTACAAGCTTACTCTGGCCAGTTCACCAGAAGCGATACGCCATTATTTGCTGACCTTAAGACTTTCACAGTACTCCTGCCGGGAACTCCTAGAGTTTGCCGTTGGAATTCGCCTGTTGACGAGGCATTTGGCTACCTTAAGAGAGTCATAGTTACTCCTGCCACTTGCTCCTCGTTTTTACCACACTCGCATCTACAAGCTTACTCTGGCCAGTTCACCAGAAGCGATACGCCATTATTTGCTGACCTTAAGACTTTCACAGTACTCCTGCCGGGAACTCCTAGAGTTTGCCGTTGGAATTCGCCTGTGGACGAGGCATTTGGCTACCTTAAGAGAGTCATAGTTACTCCTGCCACTTGCTCCTCGTTTTACCACAGTCGCATCTACAAGCTTACTCTGGCCAGTTCACCAGAAGCGATACGCCATTATTTGCTGACCTTAAGACTTTCACAGTACTCCTGCCGGGAACTCCTAGAGTTTGCCGTTGGAATTCGCCTGTTGACGAGGCATTTGGCTACCTTAAGAGAGTCATAGTTACTCCTGCCACTTGCTCCTCGTTTTACCACAGTCGCATCTACAAGCTTACTCTGGCCAGTTCACCAGAAGCGATACGCCATTATTTGTTGACCTTAAGACTTTCACAGTACTCCTGCCGGGAGCTCCTCGAGTTTGCCGTTGGAATTCGCCTGTTGACGAGGCATTTGGCTACCTTAAGAGAGTCATAGTTACTCCTGCCACTTGCTCCTCGTTTTACCACAGTCGCATCTACAAGCTTACTCTGGCCAGTTCACCAGAAGCGATACGCCATTATTTGCTGACCTTAAGACTTTCACAGTACTCCTGCCGGGAACTCCTAGAGTTTGCCGTTGGAATTCGCCTGTTGACGAGGCATTTGGCTACCTTAAGAGAGTCATAGTTACTCCTGCCACTTGCTCCTCGTTTTTACCACACTCGCATCTACAAGCTTACTCTGGCCAGTTCACCAGAAGCGATACGCCATTATTTGCTGACCTTAAGACTTTCACAGTACTCCTGCCGGGAACTCCTAGAGTTTGCCGTTGGAATTCGCCTGTGGACGAGGCATTTGGCTACCTTAAGAGAGTCATAGTTACTCCTGCCACTTGCTCCTCGTTTTACCACAGTCGCATCTACAAGCTTACTCTGGCCAGTTCACCAGAAGCGATACGCCATTATTTGCTGACCTTAAGACTTTCACAGTACTCCTGCCGGGAACTCCTAGAGTTTGCCGTTGGAATTCGCCTGTTGACGAGGCATTTGGCTACCTTAAGAGAGTCATAGTTACTCCTGCCACTTGCTCCTCGTTTTACCACAGTCGCATCTACAAGCTTACTCTGGCCAGTTCACCAGAAGCGATACGCCATTATTTGTTGACCTTAAGACTTTCACAGTACTCCTGCCGGGAGCTCCTCGAGTTTGCCTTTGGAATTCGCCTGTTGACGAGGCATTTGACTACCTTAAGAGAGTCATAGTTACTCCTGCCACTTGCTCCTCGTTTTACCACAGTCGCATCTACAAGCTTACTCTGGCCAGTTCACCAGAAGCGATACGCCATTATTTGTTGACCTTAAGACTTTCACAGTACTCCTGCCGGGAGCTCCTCGAGTTTGCCGTTGGAATTCGCCTGTTGACGAGGCATTTGGCTACCTTAAGAGAGTCATAGTTACTCCTGCCACTTGCTCCTCGTTTTTACCACAGTCGCATCTACAAGCTTACTCTGGCCAGTTCACCAGAAGCGATACGCCATTATTTGCTGACCTTAAGACTTTCACAGTACTCCTGCCGGGAACTCCTAGAGTTTGCCGTTGGAATTCGCCTGTTGACGAGGCATTTGGCTACCTTAAGAGAGTCATAGTTACTCCTGCCACTTGCTCCTCGTTTTACCACAGTCGCATCTACAAGCTTACTCTGGCCAGTTCACCAGAAGCGATACGCCATTATTTGTTGACCTTAAGACTTTCACAGTACTCCTGCCGGGAGCTCCTCGAGTTTGCCTTTGGAATTCGCCTGTTGACGAGGCATTTGACTACCTTAAGAGAGTCATAGTTACTCCTGCCACTTGCTCCTCGTTTTACCACAGTCGCATCTACAAGCTTACTCTGGCCAGTTCACCAGAAGCGATACGCCATTATTTGTTGACCTTAAGACTTTCACAGTACTCCTGCCGGGAGCTCCTCGAGTTTGCCGTTGGAATTCGCCTGTTGACGAGGCATTTGGCTACCTTAAGAGAGTCATAGTTACTCCTGCCACTTGCTCCTCGTTTTACCACAGTCGCATCTACAAGCTTACTCTGGCCAGTTCACCAGAAGCGATACGCCATTATTTGTTGACCTTAAGACTTTCACAGTACTCCTGCCGGGAGCTCCTCGAGTTTGCCGTTGGAATTCGCCTGTTGACGAGGCATTTGGCTACCTTAAGAGAGTCATAGTTACTCCTGCCACTTGCTCCTCGTTTTTACCACAGTCGCATCTACAAGCTTACTCTGGCCAGTTCACCAGAAACGATACGCCATTATTTGCTGACCTTAAGACTTTCACAGTACTCCTGCCGGGAACTCCTAGAGTTTGCCGTTGGAATTCGCCTGTTGACGAGGCATTTGGCTGCCTTAAGAGAGTCATAGTTACTCCTGCCACTTGCTCCTCGTTTTACCACAGTCGCATCTACAAGCTTACTCTGGCCAGTTCACCAGAAGCGATACGCCATTATTTGTTGACCTTAAGACTTTCACAGTACTCCTGCCGGGAGCTCCTCGAGTTTGCCGTTGGAATTCGCCTGTTGACGAGGCATTTGGCTACCTTAAGAGAGTCATAGTTACTCCTGCCACTTGCTCCTCGTTTTACCACAGTCGCATCTACAAGCTTACTCTGGCCAGTTCACCAGAAACGATACGCCATTATTTGCTGATCTTAAGACTTTCACAGTACTCCTGCCGGGAACTCCTAGAGTTTGCCGTTGGAATTCGCCTGTTGACGAGGCATTTGGCTACCTTAAGAGAGTCATAGTTACTCCTGCCACTTGCTCCTCGTTTTACCACAGTCGCATCTACAAGCTTACTCTGGCCAGTTCACCAGAAGCGATACGCCATTATTTGTTGACCTTAAGACTTTCACAGTACTCCTGCCGGGAGCTCCTCGAGTTTGCCGTTGGAATTCGCCTGTTGACGAGGCATTTGGCTACCTTAAGAGAGTCATAGTTACTCCTGCCACTTGCTCCTCGTTTTACCACAGTCGCATCTACAAGCTTACTCTGGCCAGTTCACCAGAAGCGATACGCCATTATTTGCTGACCTTAAGACTTTCACAGTACTCCTGCCGGGAACTCCTAGAGTTTGCCGTTGGAATTCGCCTGTTGACGAGGCATTTGGCTACCTTAAGAGAGTCATAGTTACTCCTGCCACTTGCTCCTCGTTTTTACCACAGTCGCATCTACAAGCTTACTCTGGCCAGTTCACCAGAAGCGATACGCCATTATTTGCTGACCTTAAGACTTTCACAGTACTCCTGCCGGGAACTCCTAGAGTTTGCCGTTGGAATTCGCCTGTGGACGAGGCATTTGGCTACCTTAAGAGAGTCATAGTTACTCCTGCCACTTGCTCCTCGTTTTACCACAGTCGCATCTACAAGCTTACTCTGGCCAGTTCACCAGAAGCGATACGCCATTATTTGCTGACCTTAAGACTTTCACAGTACTCCTGCCGGGAACTCCTAGAGTTTGCCGTTGGAATTCGCCTGTTGACGAGGCATTTGGCTACCTTAAGAGAGTCATAGTTACTCCTGCCACTTGCTCCTCGTTTTACCACAGTCGCATCTACAAGCTTACTCTGGCCAGTTCACCAGAAGCGATACGCCATTATTTGCTGACCTTAAGACTTTCACAGTACTCCTGCCGGGAACTCCTAGAGTTTGCCGTTGGAATTCGCCTGTTGACGAGGCATTTGGCTGCCTTAAGAGAGTCATAGTTACTCCTGCCACTTGCTCCTCGTTTTACCACAGTCGCATCTACAAGCTTACTCTGGCCAGTTCACCAGAAGCGATACGCCATTATTTGTTGACCTTAAGACTTTCACAGTACTCCTGCCGGGAGCTCCTCGAGTTTGCCGTTGGAATTCGCCTGTTGACGAGGCATTTGGCTACCTTAAGAGAGTCATAGTTACTCCTGCCACTTGCTCCTCGTTTTACCACAGTCGCATCTACAAGCTTACTCTGGCCAGTTCACCAGAAGCGATACGCCATTATTTGTTGACCTTAAGACTTTCACAGTACTCCTGCCGGGAGCTCCTCGAGTTTGCCTTTGGAATTCGCCTGTTGACGAGGCATTTGACTACCTTAAGAGAGTCATAGTTACTCCTGCCACTTGCTCCTCGTTTTACCACAGTCGCATCTACAAGCTTACTCTGGCCAGTTCACCAGAAGCGATACGCCATTATTTGTTGACCTTAAGACTTTCACAGTACTCCTGCCGGGAGCTCCTCGAGTTTGCCTTTGGAATTCGCCTGTTGACGAGGCATTTGACTACCTTAAGAGAGTCATAGTTACTCCTGCCACTTGCTCCTCGTTTTACCACAGTCGCATCTACAAGCTTACTCTGGCCAGTTCACCAGAAGCGATACGCCATTATTTGTTGACCTTAAGACTTTCACAGTACTCCTGCCGGGAGCTCCTCGAGTTTGCCGTTGGAATTCGCCTGTTGACGAGGCATTTGGCTACCTTAAGAGAGTCATAGTTACTCCTGCCACTTGCTCCTCGTTTTACCACAGTCGCATCTACAAGCTTACTCTGGCCAGTTCACCAGAAGCGATACGCCATTATTTGTTGACCTTAAGACTTTCACAGTACTCCTGCCGGGAGCTCCTCGAGTTTGCCGTTGGAATTCGCCTGTTGACGAGGCATTTGGCTACCTTAAGAGAGTCATAGTTACTCCTGCCACTTGCTCCTCGTTTTTACCACAGTCGCATCTACAAGCTTACTCTGGCCAGTTCACCAGAAACGATACGCCATTATTTGCTGACCTTAAGACTTTCACAGTACTCCTGCCGGGAACTCCTAGAGTTTGCCGTTGGAATTCGCCTGTTGACGAGGCATTTGGCTGCCTTAAGAGAGTCATAGTTACTCCTGCCACTTGCTCCTCGTTTTACCACAGTCGCATCTACAAGCTTACTCTGGCCAGTTCACCAGAAGCGATACGCCATTATTTGTTGACCTTAAGACTTTCACAGTACTCCTGCCGGGAGCTCCTCGAGTTTGCCGTTGGAATTCGCCTGTTGACGAGGCATTTGGCTACCTTAAGAGAGTCATAGTTACTCCTGCCACTTGCTCCTCGTTTTACCACAGTCGCATCTACAAGCTTACTCTGGCCAGTTCACCAGAAACGATACGCCATTATTTGCTGATCTTAAGACTTTCACAGTACTCCTGCCGGGAACTCCTAGAGTTTGCCGTTGGAATTCGCCTGTTGACGAGGCATTTGGCTACCTTAAGAGAGTCATAGTTACTCCTGCCACTTGCTCCTCGTTTTACCACAGTCGCATCTACAAGCTTACTCTGGCCAGTTCACCAGAAGCGATACGCCATTATTTGTTGACCTTAAGACTTTCACAGTACTCCTGCCGGGAGCTCCTCGAGTTTGCCGTTGGAATTCGCCTGTTGACGAGGCATTTGGCTACCTTAAGAGAGTCATAGTTACTCCTGCCACTTGCTCCTCGTTTTACCACAGTCGCATCTACAAGCTTACTCTGGCCAGTTCACCAGAAGCGATACGCCATTATTTGCTGACCTTAAGACTTTCACAGTACTCCTGCCGGGAACTCCTAGAGTTTGCCGTTGGAATTCGCCTGTTGACGAGGCATTTGGCTACCTTAAGAGAGTCATAGTTACTCCTGCCACTTGCTCCTCGTTTTTACCACAGTCGCATCTACAAGCTTACTCTGGCCAGTTCACCAGAAGCGATACGCCATTATTTGCTGACCTTAAGACTTTCACAGTACTCCTGCCGGGAACTCCTAGAGTTTGCCGTTGGAATTCGCCTGTGGACGAGGCATTTGGCTACCTTAAGAGAGTCATAGTTACTCCTGCCACTTGCTCCTCGTTTTACCACAGTCGCATCTACAAGCTTACTCTGGCCAGTTCACCAGAAGCGATACGCCATTATTTGCTGACCTTAAGACTTTCACAGTACTCCTGCCGGGAACTCCTAGAGTTTGCCGTTGGAATTCGCCTGTGGACGAGGCATTTGGCTACCTTAAGAGAGTCATAGTTACTCCTGCCACTTGCTCCTCGTTTTACCACAGTCGCATCTACAAGCTTACTCTGGCCAGTTCACCAGAAGCGATACGCCATTATTTGCTGACCTTAAGACTTTCACAGTACTCCTGCCGGGAACTCCTAGAGTTTGCCGTTGGAATTCGCCTGTTGACGAGGCATTTGGCTACCTTAAGAGAGTCATAGTTACTCCTGCCACTTGCTCCTCGTTTTACCACAGTCGCATCTACAAGCTTACTCTGGCCAGTTCACCAGAAGCGATACGCCATTATTTGCTGACCTTAAGACTTTCACAGTACTCCTGCCGGGAACTCCTAGAGTTTGCCGTTGGAATTCGCCTGTTGACGAGGCATTTGGCTGCCTTAAGAGAGTCATAGTTACTCCTGCCACTTGCTCCTCGTTTTACCACAGTCGCATCTACAAGCTTACTCTGGCCAGTTCACCAGAAGCGATACGCCATTATTTGTTGACCTTAAGACTTTCACAGTACTCCTGCCGGGAGCTCCTCGAGTTTGCCGTTGGAATTCGCCTGTTGACGAGGCATTTGGCTACCTTAAGAGAGTCATAGTTACTCCTGCCACTTGCTCCTCGTTTTACCACAGTCGCATCTACAAGCTTACTCTGGCCAGTTCACCAGAAGCGATACGCCATTATTTGTTGACCTTAAGACTTTCACAGTACTCCTGCCGGGAGCTCCTCGAGTTTGCCTTTGGAATTCGCCTGTTGACGAGGCATTTGACTACCTTAAGAGAGTCATAGTTACTCCTGCCACTTGCTCCTCGTTTTACCACAGTCGCATCTACAAGCTTACTCTGGCCAGTTCACCAGAAGCGATACGCCATTATTTGTTGACCTTAAGACTTTCACAGTACTCCTGCCGGGAGCTCCTCGAGTTTGCCTTTGGAATTCGCCTGTTGACGAGGCATTTGACTACCTTAAGAGAGTCATAGTTACTCCTGCCACTTGCTCCTCGTTTTACCACAGTCGCATCTACAAGCTTACTCTGGCCAGTTCACCAGAAGCGATACGCCATTATTTGTTGACCTTAAGACTTTCACAGTACTCCTGCCGGGAGCTCCTCGAGTTTGCCGTTGGAATTCGCCTGTTGACGAGGCATTTGGCTACCTTAAGAGAGTCATAGTTACTCCTGCCACTTGCTCCTCGTTTTACCACAGTCGCATCTACAAGCTTACTCTGGCAAGTTCACCAGAAGCGATACGCCATTATTTGTTGACCTTAAGACTTTCACAGTACTCCTGCCGGGAGCTCCTCGAGTTTGCCGTTGGAATTCGCCTGTTGACGAGGCATTTGGCTACCTTAAGAGAGTCATAGTTACTCCTGCCACTTGCTCCTCGTTTTTACCACAGTCGCATCTACAAGCTTACTCTGGCCAGTTCACCAGAAACGATACGCCATTATTTGCTGACCTTAAGACTTTCACAGTACTCCTGCCGGGAACTCCTAGAGTTTGCCGTTGGAATTCGCCTGTTGACGAGGCATTTGGCTGCCTTAAGAGAGTCATAGTTACTCCTGCCACTTGCTCCTCGTTTTACCACAGTCGCATCTACAAGCTTACTCTGGCCAGTTCACCAGAAGCGATACGCCATTATTTGTTGACCTTAAGACTTTCACAGTACTCCTGCCGGGAGCTCCTCGAGTTTGCCGTTGGAATTCGCCTGTTGACGAGGCATTTGGCTACCTTAAGAGAGTCATAGTTACTCCTGCCACTTGCTCCTCGTTTTACCACAGTCGCATCTACAAGCTTACTCTGGCCAGTTCACCAGAAACGATACGCCATTATTTGCTGATCTTAAGACTTTCACAGTACTCCTGCCGGGAACTCCTAGAGTTTGCCGTTGGAATTCGCCTGTTGACGAGGCATTTGGCTACCTTAAGAGAGTCATAGTTACTCCTGCCACTTGCTCCTCGTTTTACCACAGTCGCATCTACAAGCTTACTCTGGCCAGTTCACCAGAAGCGATACGCCATTATTTGTTGACCTTAAGACTTTCACAGTACTCCTGCCGGGAGCTCCTCGAGTTTGCCGTTGGAATTCGCCTGTTGACGAGGCATTTGGCTACCTTAAGAGAGTCATAGTTACTCCTGCCACTTGCTCCTCGTTTTACCACAGTCGCATCTACAAGCTTACTCTGGCCAGTTCACCAGAAGCGATACGCCATTATTTGCTGACCTTAAGACTTTCACAGTACTCCTGCCGGGAACTCCTAGAGTTTGCCGTTGGAATTCGCCTGTTGACGAGGCATTTGGCTACCTTAAGAGAGTCATAGTTACTCCTGCCACTTGCTCCTCGTTTTTACCACAGTCGCATCTACAAGCTTACTCTGGCCAGTTCACCAGAAGCGATACGCCATTATTTGCTGACCTTAAGACTTTCACAGTACTCCTGCCGGGAACTCCTAGAGTTTGCCGTTGGAATTCGCCTGTGGACGAGGCATTTGGCTACCTTAAGAGAGTCATAGTTACTCCTGCCACTTGCTCCTCGTTTTACCACAGTCGCATCTACAAGCTTACTCTGGCCAGTTCACCAGAAGCGATACGCCATTATTTGCTGACCTTAAGACTTTCACAGTACTCCTGCCGGGAACTCCTAGAGTTTGCCGTTGGAATTCGCCTGTTGACGAGGCATTTGGCTACCTTAAGAGAGTCATAGTTACTCCTGCCACTTGCTCCTCGTTTTACCACAGTCGCATCTACAAGCTTACTCTGGCCAGTTCACCAGAAGCGATACGCCATTATTTGCTGACCTTAAGACTTTCACAGTACTCCTGCCGGGAACTCCTAGAGTTTGCCGTTGGAATTCGCCTGTTGACGAGGCATTTGGCTGCCTTAAGAGAGTCATAGTTACTCCTGCCACTTGCTCCTCGTTTTACCACAGTCGCATCTACAAGCTTACTCTGGCCAGTTCACCAGAAGCGATACGCCATTATTTGTTGACCTTAAGACTTTCACAGTACTCCTGCCGGGAGCTCCTCGAGTTTGCCGTTGGAATTCGCCTGTTGACGAGGCATTTGGCTACCTTAAGAGAGTCATAGTTACTCCTGCCACTTGCTCCTCGTTTTACCACAGTCGCATCTACAAGCTTACTCTGGCCAGTTCACCAGAAGCGATACGCCATTATTTGTTGACCTTAAGACTTTCACAGTACTCCTGCCGGGAGCTCCTCGAGTTTGCCTTTGGAATTCGCCTGTTGACGAGGCATTTGACTACCTTAAGAGAGTCATAGTTACTCCTGCCACTTGCTCCTCGTTTTACCACAGTCGCATCTACAAGCTTACTCTGGCCAGTTCACCAGAAGCGATACGCCATTATTTGTTGACCTTAAGACTTTCACAGTACTCCTGCCGGGAGCTCCTCGAGTTTGCCGTTGGAATTCGCCTGTTGACGAGGCATTTGGCTACCTTAAGAGAGTCATAGTTACTCCTGCCACTTGCTCCTCGTTTTTACCACAGTCGCATCTACAAGCTTACTCTGGCCAGTTCACCAGAAGCGATACGCCATTATTTGCTGACCTTAAGACTTTCACAGTACTCCTGCCGGGAACTCCTAGAGTTTGCCGTTGGAATTCGCCTGTTGACGAGGCATTTGGCTACCTTAAGAGAGTCATAGTTACTCCTGCCACTTGCTCCTCGTTTTACCACAGTCGCATCTACAAGCTTACTCTGGCCAGTTCACCAGAAGCGATACGCCATTATTTGTTGACCTTAAGACTTTCACAGTACTCCTGCCGGGAGCTCCTCGAGTTTGCCTTTGGAATTCGCCTGTTGACGAGGCATTTGACTACCTTAAGAGAGTCATAGTTACTCCTGCCACTTGCTCCTCGTTTTACCACAGTCGCATCTACAAGCTTACTCTGGCCAGTTCACCAGAAGCGATACGCCATTATTTGTTGACCTTAAGACTTTCACAGTACTCCTGCCGGGAGCTCCTCGAGTTTGCCGTTGGAATTCGCCTGTTGACGAGGCATTTGGCTACCTTAAGAGAGTCATAGTTACTCCTGCCACTTGCTCCTCGTTTTACCACAGTCGCATCTACAAGCTTACTCTGGCCAGTTCACCAGAAGCGATACGCCATTATTTGTTGACCTTAAGACTTTCACAGTACTCCTGCCGGGAGCTCCTCGAGTTTGCCGTTGGAATTCGCCTGTTGACGAGGCATTTGGCTACCTTAAGAGAGTCATAGTTACTCCTGCCACTTGCTCCTCGTTTTTACCACAGTCGCATCTACAAGCTTACTCTGGCCAGTTCACCAGAAACGATACGCCATTATTTGCTGACCTTAAGACTTTCACAGTACTCCTGCCGGGAACTCCTAGAGTTTGCCGTTGGAATTCGCCTGTTGACGAGGCATTTGGCTGCCTTAAGAGAGTCATAGTTACTCCTGCCACTTGCTCCTCGTTTTACCACAGTCGCATCTACAAGCTTACTCTGGCCAGTTCACCAGAAGCGATACGCCATTATTTGTTGACCTTAAGACTTTCACAGTACTCCTGCCGGGAGCTCCTCGAGTTTGCCGTTGGAATTCGCCTGTTGACGAGGCATTTGGCTACCTTAAGAGAGTCATAGTTACTCCTGCCACTTGCTCCTCGTTTTACCACAGTCGCATCTACAAGCTTACTCTGGCCAGTTCACCAGAAACGATACGCCATTATTTGCTGATCTTAAGACTTTCACAGTACTCCTGCCGGGAACTCCTAGAGTTTGCCGTTGGAATTCGCCTGTTGACGAGGCATTTGGCTACCTTAAGAGAGTCATAGTTACTCCTGCCACTTGCTCCTCGTTTTACCACAGTCGCATCTACAAGCTTACTCTGGCCAGTTCACCAGAAGCGATACGCCATTATTTGTTGACCTTAAGACTTTCACAGTACTCCTGCCGGGAGCTCCTCGAGTTTGCCGTTGGAATTCGCCTGTTGACGAGGCATTTGGCTACCTTAAGAGAGTCATAGTTACTCCTGCCACTTGCTCCTCGTTTTACCACAGTCGCATCTACAAGCTTACTCTGGCCAGTTCACCAGAAGCGATACGCCATTATTTGCTGACCTTAAGACTTTCACAGTACTCCTGCCGGGAACTCCTAGAGTTTGCCGTTGGAATTCGCCTGTTGACGAGGCATTTGGCTACCTTAAGAGAGTCATAGTTACTCCTGCCACTTGCTCCTCGTTTTTACCACAGTCGCATCTACAAGCTTACTCTGGCCAGTTCACCAGAAGCGATACGCCATTATTTGCTGACCTTAAGACTTTCACAGTACTCCTGCCGGGAACTCCTAGAGTTTGCCGTTGGAATTCGCCTGTGGACGAGGCATTTGGCTACCTTAAGAGAGTCATAGTTACTCCTGCCACTTGCTCCTCGTTTTACCACAGTCGCATCTACAAGCTTACTCTGGCCAGTTCACCAGAAGCGATACGCCATTATTTGCTGACCTTAAGACTTTCACAGTACTCCTGCCGGGAACTCCTAGAGTTTGCCGTTGGAATTCGCCTGTTGACGAGGCATTTGGCTACCTTAAGAGAGTCATAGTTACTCCTGCCACTTGCTCCTCGTTTTACCACAGTCGCATCTACAAGCTTACTCTGGCCAGTTCACCAGAAGCGATACGCCATTATTTGTTGACCTTAAGACTTTCACAGTACTCCTGCCGGGAGCTCCTCGAGTTTGCCGTTGGAATTCGCCTGTTGACGAGGCATTTGGCTACCTTAAGAGAGTCATAGTTACTCCTGCCACTTGCTCCTCGTTTTTACCACAGTCGCATCTACAAGCTTACTCTGGCCAGTTCACCAGAAGCGATACGCCATTATTTGCTGACCTTAAGACTTTCACAGTACTCCTGCCGGGAACTCCTAGAGTTTGCCGTTGGAATTCGCCTGTTGACGAGGCATTTGGCTACCTTAAGAGAGTCATAGTTACTCCTGCCACTTGCTCCTCGTTTTACCACAGTCGCATCTACAAGCTTACTCTGGCCAGTTCACCAGAAGCGATACGCCATTATTTGTTGACCTTAAGACTTTCACAGTACTCCTGCCGGGAGCTCCTCGAGTTTGCCTTTGGAATTCGCCTGTTGACGAGGCATTTGACTACCTTAAGAGAGTCATAGTTACTCCTGCCACTTGCTCCTCGTTTTACCACAGTCGCATCTACAAGCTTACTCTGGCCAGTTCACCAGAAGCGATACGCCATTATTTGTTGACCTTAAGACTTTCACAGTACTCCTGCCGGGAGCTCCTCGAGTTTGCCGTTGGAATTCGCCTGTTGACGAGGCATTTGGCTACCTTAAGAGAGTCATAGTTACTCCTGCCACTTGCTCCTCGTTTTACCACAGTCGCATCTACAAGCTTACTCTGGCCAGTTCACCAGAAGCGATACGCCATTATTTGTTGACCTTAAGACTTTCACAGTACTCCTGCCGGGAGCTCCTCGAGTTTGCCGTTGGAATTCGCCTGTTGACGAGGCATTTGGCTACCTTAAGAGAGTCATAGTTACTCCTGCCACTTGCTCCTCGTTTTTACCACAGTCGCATCTACAAGCTTACTCTGGCCAGTTCACCAGAAACGATACGCCATTATTTGCTGACCTTAAGACTTTCACAGTACTCCTGCCGGGAACTCCTAGAGTTTGCCGTTGGAATTCGCCTGTTGACGAGGCATTTGGCTGCCTTAAGAGAGTCATAGTTACTCCTGCCACTTGCTCCTCGTTTTACCACAGTCGCATCTACAAGCTTACTCTGGCCAGTTCACCAGAAGCGATACGCCATTATTTGTTGACCTTAAGACTTTCACAGTACTCCTGCCGGGAGCTCCTCGAGTTTGCCGTTGGAATTCGCCTGTTGACGAGGCATTTGGCTACCTTAAGAGAGTCATAGTTACTCCTGCCACTTGCTCCTCGTTTTACCACAGTCGCATCTACAAGCTTACTCTGGCCAGTTCACCAGAAACGATACGCCATTATTTGCTGATCTTAAGACTTTCACAGTACTCCTGCCGGGAACTCCTAGAGTTTGCCGTTGGAATTCGCCTGTTGACGAGGCATTTGGCTACCTTAAGAGAGTCATAGTTACTCCTGCCACTTGCTCCTCGTTTTACCACAGTCGCATCTACAAGCTTACTCTGGCCAGTTCACCAGAAGCGATACGCCATTATTAGTTGACCTTAAGACTTTCACAGTACTCCTGCCGGGAGCTCCTCGAGTTTGCCGTTGGAATTCGCCTGTTGACGAGGCATTTGGCTACCTTAAGAGAGTCATAGTTACTCCTGCCACTTGCTCCTCGTTTTACCACAGTCGCATCTACAAGCTTACTCTGGCCAGTTCACCAGAAGCGATACGCCATTATTTGCTGACCTTAAGACTTTCACAGTACTCCTGCCGGGAACTCCTAGAGTTTGCCGTTGGAATTCGCCTGTTGACGAGGCATTTGGCTACCTTAAGAGAGTCATAGTTACTCCTGCCACTTGCTCCTCGTTTTTACCACAGTCGCATCTACAAGCTTACTCTGGCCAGTTCACCAGAAGCGATACGCCATTATTTGCTGACCTTAAGACTTTCACAGTACTCCTGCCGGGAACTCCTAGAGTTTGCCGTTGGAATTCGCCTGTGGACGAGGCATTTGGCTACCTTAAGAGAGTCATAGTTACTCCTGCCACTTGCTCCTCGTTTTACCACAGTCGCATCTACAAGCTTACTCTGGCCAGTTCACCAGAAGCGATACGCCATTATTTGCTGACCTTAAGACTTTCACAGTACTCCTGCCGGGAACTCCTAGAGTTTGCCGTTGGAATTCGCCTGTTGACGAGGCATTTGGCTACCTTAAGAGAGTCATAGTTACTCCTGCCACTTGCTCCTCGTTTTACCACAGTCGCATCTACAAGCTTACTCTGGCCAGTTCACCAGAAGCGATACGCCATTATTTGTTGACCTTAAGACTTTCACAGTACTCCTGCCGGGAGCTCCTCGAGTTTGCCGTTGGAATTCGCCTGTTGACGAGGCATTTGGCTACCTTAAGAGAGTCATAGTTACTCCTGCCACTTGCTCCTCGTTTTTACCACAGTCGCATCTACAAGCTTACTCTGGCCAGTTCACCAGAAGCGATACGCCATTATTTGCTGACCTTAAGACTTTCACAGTACTCCTGCCGGGAACTCCTAGAGTTTGCCGTTGGAATTCGCCTGTTGACGAGGCATTTGGCTACCTTAAGAGAGTCATAGTTACTCCTGCCACTTGCTCCTCGTTTTACCACAGTCGCATCTACAAGCTTACTCTGGCCAGTTCACCAGAAGCGATACGCCATTATTTGTTGACCTTAAGACTTTCACAGTACTCCTGCCGGGAGCTCCTCGAGTTTGCCTTTGGAATTCGCCTGTTGACGAGGCATTTGACTACCTTAAGAGAGTCATAGTTACTCCTGCCACTTGCTCCTCGTTTTACCACAGTCGCATCTACAAGCTTACTCTGGCCAGTTCACCAGAAGCGATACGCCATTATTTGTTGACCTTAAGACTTTCACAGTACTCCTGCCGGGAGCTCCTCGAGTTTGCCGTTGGAATTCGCCTGTTGACGAGGCATTTGGCTACCTTAAGAGAGTCATAGTTACTCCTGCCACTTGCTCCTCGTTTTACCACAGTCGCATCTACAAGCTTACTCTGGCCAGTTCACCAGAAGCGATACGCCATTATTTGTTGACCTTAAGACTTTCACAGTACTCCTGCCGGGAGCTCCTCGAGTTTGCCGTTGGAATTCGCCTGTTGACGAGGCATTTGGCTACCTTAAGAGAGTCATAGTTACTCCTGCCACTTGCTCCTCGTTTTTACCACAGTCGCATCTACAAGCTTACTCTGGCCAGTTCACCAGAAACGATACGCCATTATTTGCTGACCTTAAGACTTTCACAGTACTCCTGCCGGGAACTCCTAGAGTTTGCCGTTGGAATTCGCCTGTTGACGAGGCATTTGGCTGCCTTAAGAGAGTCATAGTTACTCCTGCCACTTGCTCCTCGTTTTACCACAGTCGCATCTACAAGCTTACTCTGGCCAGTTCACCAGAAGCGATACGCCATTATTTGTTGACCTTAAGACTTTCACAGTACTCCTGCCGGGAGCTCCTCGAGTTTGCCGTTGGAATTCGCCTGTTGACGAGGCATTTGGCTACCTTAAGAGAGTCATAGTTACTCCTGCCACTTGCTCCTCGTTTTACCACAGTCGCATCTACAAGCTTACTCTGGCCAGTTCACCAGAAACGATACGCCATTATTTGCTGATCTTAAGACTTTCACAGTACTCCTGCCGGGAACTCCTAGAGTTTGCCGTTGGAATTCGCCTGTTGACGAGGCATTTGGCTACCTTAAGAGAGTCATAGTTACTCCTGCCACTTGCTCCTCGTTTTACCACAGTCGCATCTACAAGCTTACTCTGGCCAGTTCACCAGAAGCGATACGCCATTATTAGTTGACCTTAAGACTTTCACAGTACTCCTGCCGGGAGCTCCTCGAGTTTGCCGTTGGAATTCGCCTGTTGACGAG
Organism: Schistocerca nitens; assembly: GCF_023898315.1. Lineage (NCBI taxonomy): Eukaryota > Metazoa > Arthropoda > Insecta > Orthoptera > Acrididae > Schistocerca > Schistocerca nitens. The sequence goes on from NW_026045752.1 coordinate 42,683, forward strand.
GCATTTGGCTACCTTAAGAGAGTCATAGTTACTCCTGCCACTTGCTCCTCGTTTTACCACAGTCGCATCTACAAGCTTACTCTGGCCAGTTCACCAGAAGCGATACGCCATTATTTGCTGACCTTAAGACTTTCACAGTACTCCTGCCGGGAACTCCTAGAGTTTGCCGTTGGAATTCGCCTGTTGACGAGGCATTTGGCTACCTTAAGAGAGTCATAGTTACTCCTGCCACTTGCTCCTCGTTTTTACCACAGTCGCATCTACAAGCTTACTCTGGCCAGTTCACCAGAAGCGATACGCCATTATTTGCTGACCTTAAGACTTTCACAGTACTCCTGCCGGGAACTCCTAGAGTTTGCCGTTGGAATTCGCCTGTGGACGAGGCATTTGGCTACCTTAAGAGAGTCATAGTTACTCCTGCCACTTGCTCCTCGTTTTACCACAGTCGCATCTACAAGCTTACTCTGGCCAGTTCACCAGAAGCGATACGCCATTATTTGCTGACCTTAAGACTTTCACAGTACTCCTGCCGGGAACTCCTAGAGTTTGCCGTTGGAATTCGCCTGTTGACGAGGCATTTGGCTACCTTAAGAGAGTCATAGTTACTCCTGCCACTTGCTCCTCGTTTTACCACAGTCGCATCTACAAGCTTACTCTGGCCAGTTCACCAGAAGCGATACGCCATTATTTGCTGACCTTAAGACTTTCACAGTACTCCTGCCGGGAACTCCTAGAGTTTGCCGTTGGAATTCGCCTGTTGACGAGGCATTTGGCTGCCTTAAGAGAGTCATAGTTACTCCTGCCACTTGCTCCTCGTTTTACCACAGTCGCATCTACAAGCTTACTCTGGCCAGTTCACCAGAAGCGATACGCCATTATTTGTTGACCTTAAGACTTTCACAGTACTCCTGCCGGGAGCTCCTCGAGTTTGCCGTTGGAATTCGCCTGTTGACGAGGCATTTGGCTACCTTAAGAGAGTCATAGTTACTCCTGCCACTTGCTCCTCGTTTTACCACAGTCGCATCTACAAGCTTACTCTGGCCAGTTCACCAGAAACGATACGCCATTATTTGCTGATCTTAAGACTTTCACAGTACTCCTGCCGGGAACTCCTAGAGTTTGCCGTTGGAATTCGCCTGTTGACGAGGCATTTGGCTACCTTAAGAGAGTCATAGTTACTCCTGCCACTTGCTCCTCGTTTTACCACAGTCGCATCTACAAGCTTACTCTGGCCAGTTCACCAGAAGCGATACGCCATTATTTGTTGACCTTAAGACTTTCACAGTACTCCTGCCGGGAGCTCCTCGAGTTTGCCTTTGGAATTCGCCTGTTGACGAGGCATTTGACTACCTTAAGAGAGTCATAGTTACTCCTGCCACTTGCTCCTCGTTTTACCACAGTCGCATCTACAAGCTTACTCTGGCCAGTTCACCAGAAGCGATACGCCATTATTTGTTGACCTTAAGACTTTCACAGTACTCCTGCCGGGAGCTCCTCGAGTTTGCCGTTGGAATTCGCCTGTTGACGAGGCATTTGGCTACCTTAAGAGAGTCATAGTTACTCCTGCCACTTGCTCCTCGTTTTACCACAGTCGCATCTACAAGCTTACTCTGGCCAGTTCACCAGAAGCGATACGCCATTATTTGTTGACCTTAAGACTTTCACAGTACTCCTGCCGGGAGCTCCTCGAGTTTGCCGTTGGAATTCGCCTGTTGACGAGGCATTTGGCTACCTTAAGAGAGTCATAGTTACTCCTGCCACTTGCTCCTCGTTTTTACCACAGTCGCATCTACAAGCTTACTCTGGCCAGTTCACCAGAAACGATACGCCATTATTTGCTGACCTTAAGACTTTCACAGTACTCCTGCCGGGAACTCCTAGAGTTTGCCGTTGGAATTCGCCTGTTGACGAGGCATTTGGCTGCCTTAAGAGAGTCATAGTTACTCCTGCCACTTGCTCCTCGTTTTACCACAGTCGCATCTACAAGCTTACTCTGGCCAGTTCACCAGAAGCGATACGCCATTATTTGTTGACCTTAAGACTTTCACAGTACTCCTGCCGGGAGCTCCTCGAGTTTGCCGTTGGAATTCGCCTGTTGACGAGGCATTTGGCTACCTTAAGAGAGTCATAGTTACTCCTGCCACTTGCTCCTCGTTTTACCACAGTCGCATCTACAAGCTTACTCTGGCCAGTTCACCAGAAACGATACGCCATTATTTGCTGATCTTAAGACTTTCACAGTACTCCTGCCGGGAACTCCTAGAGTTTGCCGTTGGAATTCGCCTGTTGACGAGGCATTTGGCTACCTTAAGAGAGTCATAGTTACTCCTGCCACTTGCTCCTCGTTTTACCACAGTCGCATCTACAAGCTTACTCTGGCCAGTTCACCAGAAGCGATACGCCATTATTTGTTGACCTTAAGACTTTCACAGTACTCCTGCCGGGAGCTCCTCGAGTTTGCCGTTGGAATTCGCCTGTTGACGAGGCATTTGGCTACCTTAAGAGAGTCATAGTTACTCCTGCCACTTGCTCCTCGTTTTACCACAGTCGCATCTACAAGCTTACTCTGGCCAGTTCACCAGAAGCGATACGCCATTATTTGCTGACCTTAAGACTTTCACAGTACTCCTGCCGGGAACTCCTAGAGTTTGCCGTTGGAATTCGCCTGTTGACGAGGCATTTGGCTACCTTAAGAGAGTCATAGTTACTCCTGCCACTTGCTCCTCGTTTTTACCACAGTCGCATCTACAAGCTTACTCTGGCCAGTTCACCAGAAGCGATACGCCATTATTTGCTGACCTTAAGACTTTCACAGTACTCCTGCCGGGAACTCCTAGAGTTTGCCGTTGGAATTCGCCTGTGGACGAGGCATTTGGCTACCTTAAGAGAGTCATAGTTACTCCTGCCACTTGCTCCTCGTTTTACCACAGTCGCATCTACAAGCTTACTCTGGCCAGTTCACCAGAAGCGATACGCCATTATTTGCTGACCTTAAGACTTTCACAGTACTCCTGCCGGGAACTCCTAGAGTTTGCCGTTGGAATTCGCCTGTTGACGAGGCATTTGGCTACCTTAAGAGAGTCATAGTTACTCCTGCCACTTGCTCCTCGTTTTACCACAGTCGCATCTACAAGCTTACTCTGGCCAGTTCACCAGAAGCGATACGCCATTATTTGCTGACCTTAAGACTTTCACAGTACTCCTGCCGGGAACTCCTAGAGTTTGCCGTTGGAATTCGCCTGTTGACGAGGCATTTGGCTGCCTTAAGAGAGTCATAGTTACTCCTGCCACTTGCTCCTCGTTTTACCACAGTCGCATCTACAAGCTTACTCTGGCCAGTTCACCAGAAGCGATACGCCATTATTTGTTGACCTTAAGACTTTCACAGTACTCCTGCCGGGAGCTCCTCGAGTTTGCCGTTGGAATTCGCCTGTTGACGAGGCATTTGGCTACCTTAAGAGAGTCATAGTTACTCCTGCCACTTGCTCCTCGTTTTACCACAGTCGCATCTACAAGCTTACTCTGGCCAGTTCACCAGAAACGATACGCCATTATTTGCTGATCTTAAGACTTTCACAGTACTCCTGCCGGGAACTCCTAGAGTTTGCCGTTGGAATTCGCCTGTTGACGAGGCATTTGGCTACCTTAAGAGAGTCATAGTTACTCCTGCCACTTGCTCCTCGTTTTACCACAGTCGCATCTACAAGCTTACTCTGGCCAGTTCACCAGAAGCGATACGCCATTATTTGTTGACCATAAGACTTTCACAGTACTCCTGCCGGGAGCTCCTCGAGTTTGCCGTTGGAATTCGCCTGTTGACGAGGCATTTGGCTACCTTAAGAGAGTCATAGTTACTCCTGCCACTTGCTCCTCGTTTTACCACAGTCGCATCTACAAGCTTACTCTGGCCAGTTCACCAGAAGCGATACGCCATTATTTGCTGACCTTAAGACTTTCACAGTACTCCTGCCGGGAACTCCTAGAGTTTGCCGTTGGAATTCGCCTGTTGACGAGGCATTTGGCTACCTTAAGAGAGTCATAGTTACTCCTGCCACTTGCTCCTCGTTTTTACCACACTCGCATCTACAAGCTTACTCTGGCCAGTTCACCAGAAGCGATACGCCATTATTTGCTGACCTTAAGACTTTCACAGTACTCCTGCCGGGAACTCCTAGAGTTTGCCGTTGGAATTCGCCTGTGGACGAGGCATTTGGCTACCTTAAGAGAGTCATAGTTACTCCTGCCACTTGCTCCTCGTTTTACCACAGTCGCATCTACAAGCTTACTCTGGCCAGTTCACCAGAAGCGATACGCCATTATTTGCTGACCTTAAGACTTTCACAGTACTCCTGCCGGGAACTCCTAGAGTTTGCCGTTGGAATTCGCCTGTTGACGAGGCATTTGGCTACCTTAAGAGAGTCATAGTTACTCCTGCCACTTGCTCCTCGTTTTACCACAGTCGCATCTACAAGCTTACTCTGGCCAGTTCACCAGAAGCGATACGCCATTATTTGTTGACCTTAAGACTTTCACAGTACTCCTGCCGGGAGCTCCTCGAGTTTGCCTTTGGAATTCGCCTGTTGACGAGGCATTTGACTACCTTAAGAGAGTCATAGTTACTCCTGCCACTTGCTCCTCGTTTTACCACAGTCGCATCTACAAGCTTACTCTGGCCAGTTCACCAGAAGCGATACGCCATTATTTGTTGACCTTAAGACTTTCACAGTACTCCTGCCGGGAGCTCCTCGAGTTTGCCGTTGGAATTCGCCTGTTGACGAGGCATTTGGCTACCTTAAGAGAGTCATAGTTACTCCTGCCACTTGCTCCTCGTTTTTACCACAGTCGCATCTACAAGCTTACTCTGGCCAGTTCACCAGAAGCGATACGCCATTATTTGCTGACCTTAAGACTTTCACAGTACTCCTGCCGGGAACTCCTAGAGTTTGCCGTTGGAATTCGCCTGTTGACGAGGCATTTGGCTACCTTAAGAGAGTCATAGTTACTCCTGCCACTTGCTCCTCGTTTTACCACAGTCGCATCTACAAGCTTACTCTGGCCAGTTCACCAGAAGCGATACGCCATTATTTGTTGACCTTAAGACTTTCACAGTACTCCTGCCGGGAGCTCCTCGAGTTTGCCTTTGGAATTCGCCTGTTGACGAGGCATTTGACTACCTTAAGAGAGTCATAGTTACTCCTGCCACTTGCTCCTCGTTTTACCACAGTCGCATCTACAAGCTTACTCTGGCCAGTTCACCAGAAGCGATACGCCATTATTTGTTGACCTTAAGACTTTCACAGTACTCCTGCCGGGAGCTCCTCGAGTTTGCCGTTGGAATTCGCCTGTTGACGAGGCATTTGGCTACCTTAAGAGAGTCATAGTTACTCCTGCCACTTGCTCCTCGTTTTACCACAGTCGCATCTACAAGCTTACTCTGGCCAGTTCACCAGAAGCGATACGCCATTATTTGTTGACCTTAAGACTTTCACAGTACTCCTGCCGGGAGCTCCTCGAGTTTGCCGTTGGAATTCGCCTGTTGACGAGGCATTTGGCTACCTTAAGAGAGTCATAGTTACTCCTGCCACTTGCTCCTCGTTTTTACCACAGTCGCATCTACAAGCTTACTCTGGCCAGTTCACCAGAAACGATACGCCATTATTTGCTGACCTTAAGACTTTCACAGTACTCCTGCCGGGAACTCCTAGAGTTTGCCGTTGGAATTCGCCTGTTGACGAGGCATTTGGCTACCTTAAGAGAGTCATAGTTACTCCTGCCACTTGCTCCTCGTTTTACCACAGTCGCATCTACAAGCTTACTCTGGCCAGTTCACCAGAAGCGATACGCCATTATTTGTTGACCTTAAGACTTTCACAGTACTCCTGCCGGGAGCTCCTCGAGTTTGCCGTTGGAATTCGCCTGTTGACGAGGCATTTGGCTACCTTAAGAGAGTCATAGTTACTCCTGCCACTTGCTCCTCGTTTTTACCACAGTCGCATCTACAAGCTTACTCTGGCCAGTTCACCAGAAACGATACGCCATTATTTGCTGACCTTAAGACTTTCACAGTACTCCTGCCGGGAACTCCTAGAGTTTGCCGTTGGAATTCGCCTGTTGACGAGGCATTTGGCTACCTTAAGAGAGTCATAGTTACTCCTGCCACTTGCTCCTCGTTTTACCACAGTCGCATCTACAAGCTTACTCTGGCCAGTTCACCAGAAGCGATACGCCATTATTTGTTGACCTTAAGACTTTCACAGTACTCCTGCCGGGAGCTCCTCGAGTTTGCCGTTGGAATTCGCCTGTTGACGAGGCATTTGGCTACCTTAAGAGAGTCATAGTTACTCCTGCCACTTGCTCCTCGTTTTACCACAGTCGCATCTACAAGCTTACTCTGGCCAGTTCACCAGAAGCGATACGCCATTATTTGCTGACCTTAAGACTTTCACAGTACTCCTGCCGGGAACTCCTAGAGTTTGCCGTTGGAATTCGCCTGTTGACGAGGCATTTGGCTACCTTAAGAGAGTCATAGTTACTCCTGCCACTTGCTCCTCGTTTTACCACAGTCGCATCTACAAGCTTACTCTGGCCAGTTCACCAGAAGCGATACGCCATTATTTGTTGACCTTAAGACTTTCACAGTACTCCTGCCGGGAGCTCCTCGAGTTTGCCGTTGGAATTCGCCTGTTGACGAGGCATTTGGCTGCCTTAAGAGAGTCATAGTTACTCCTGCCACTTGCTCCTCGTTTTACCACAGTCGCATCTACAAGCTTACTCTGGCCAGTTCACCAGAAGCGATACGCCATTATTTGTTGACCTTAAGACTTTCACAGTACTCCTGCCGGGAGCTCCTCGAGTTTGCCGTTGGAATTCGCCTGTTGACGAGGCATTTGGCTACCTTAAGAGAGTCATAGTTACTCCTGCCACTTGCTCCTCGTTTTACCACAGTCGCATCTACAAGCTTACTCTGGCCAGTTCACCAGAAGCGATACGCCATTATTTGTTGACCTTAAGACTTTCACAGTACTCCTGCCGGGAGCTCCTCGAGTTTGCCGTTGGAATTCGCCTGTTGACGAGGCATTTGGCTACCTTAAGAGAGTCATAGTTACTCCTGCCACTTGCTCCTCGTTTTACCACAGTCGCATCTACAAGCTTACTCTGGCCAGTTCACCAGAAGCGATACGCCATTATTTGTTGACCTTAAGACTTTCACAGTACTCCTGCCGGGAGCTCCTCGAGTTTGCCGTTGGAATTCGCCTGTTGACGAGGCATTTGGCTACCTTAAGAGAGTCATAGTTACTCCTGCCACTTGCTCCTCGTTTTTACCACAGTCGCATCTACAAGCTTACTCTGGCCAGTTCACCAGAAACGATACGCCATTATTTGCTGACCTTAAGACTTTCACAGTACTCCTGCCGGGAACTCCTAGAGTTTGCCGTTGGAATTCGCCTGTTGACGAGGCATTTGGCTACCTTAAGAGAGTCATAGTTACTCCTGCCACTTGCTCCTCGTTTTACCACAGTCGCATCTACAAGCTTACTCTGGCCAGTTCACCAGAAGCGATACGCCATTATTTGTTGACCTTAAGACTTTCACAGTACTCCTGCCGGGAGCTCCTCGAGTTTGCCGTTGGAATTCGCCTGTTGACGAGGCATTTGGCTACCTTAAGAGAGTCATAGTTACTCCTGCCACTTGCTCCTCGTTTTTACCACAGTCGCATCTACAAGCTTACTCTGGCCAGTTCACCAGAAACGATACGCCATTATTTGCTGACCTTAAGACTTTCACAGTACTCCTGCCGGGAACTCCTAGAGTTTGCCGTTGGAATTCGCCTGTTGACGAGGCATTTGGCTACCTTAAGAGAGTCATAGTTACTCCTGCCACTTGCTCCTCGTTTTACCACAGTCGCATCTACAAGCTTACTCTGGCCAGTTCACCAGAAGCGATACGCCATTATTTGTTGACCTTAAGACTTTCACAGTACTCCTGCCGGGAGCTCCTCGAGTTTGCCGTTGGAATTCGCCTGTTGACGAGGCATTTGGCTACCTTAAGAGAGTCATAGTTACTCCTGCCACTTGCTCCTCGTTTTACCACAGTCGCATCTACAAGCTTACTCTGGCCAGTTCACCAGAAGCGATACGCCATTATTTGCTGACCTTAAGACTTTCACAGTACTCCTGCCGGGAACTCCTAGAGTTTGCCGTTGGAATTCGCCTGTTGACGAGGCATTTGGCTACCTTAAGAGAGTCATAGTTACTCCTGCCACTTGCTCCTCGTTTTACCACAGTCGCATCTACAAGCTTACTCTGGCCAGTTCACCAGAAGCGATACGCCATTATTTGTTGACCTTAAGACTTTCACAGTACTCCTGCCGGGAGCTCCTCGAGTTTGCCGTTGGAATTCGCCTGTTGACGAGGCATTTGGCTGCCTTAAGAGAGTCATAGTTACTCCTGCCACTTGCTCCTCGTTTTACCACAGTCGCATCTACAAGCTTACTCTGGCCAGTTCACCAGAAGCGATACGCCATTATTTGTTGACCTTAAGACTTTCACAGTACTCCTGCCGGGAGCTCCTCGAGTTTGCCGTTGGAATTCGCCTGTTGACGAGGCATTTGGCTACCTTAAGAGAGTCATAGTTACTCCTGCCACTTGCTCCTCGTTTTACCACAGTCGCATCTACAAGCTTACTCTGGCCAGTTCACCAGAAACGATACGCCATTATTTGCTGATCTTAAGACTTTCACAGTACTCCTGCCGGGAACTCCTAGAGTTTGCCGTTGGAATTCGCCTGTTGACGAGGCATTTGGCTACCTTAAGAGAGTCATAGTTACTCCTGCCACTTGCTCCTCGTTTTACCACAGTCGCATCTACAAGCTTACTCTGGCCAGTTCACCAGAAGCGATACGCCATTATTTGTTGACCTTAAGACTTTCACAGTACTCCTGCCGGGAGCTCCTCGAGTTTGCCGTTGGAATTCGCCTGTTGACGAGGCATTTGGCTACCTTAAGAGAGTCATAGTTACTCCTGCCACTTGCTCCTCGTTTTACCACAGTCGCATCTACAAGCTTACTCTGGCCAGTTCACCAGAAGCGATACGCCATTATTTGCTGACCTTAAGACTTTCACAGTACTCCTGCCGGGAACTCCTAGAGTTTGCCGTTGGAATTCGCCTGTTGACGAGGCATTTGGCTACCTTAAGAGAGTCATAGTTACTCCTGCCACTTGCTCCTCGTTTTTACCACAGTCGCATCTACAAGCTTACTCTGGCCAGTTCACCAGAAGCGATACGCCATTATTTGCTGACCTTAAGACTTTCACAGTACTCCTGCCGGGAACTCCTAGAGTTTGCCGTTGGAATTCGCCTGTGGACGAGGCATTTGGCTACCTTAAGAGAGTCATAGTTACTCCTGCCACTTGCTCCTCGTTTTACCACAGTCGCATCTACAAGCTTACTCTGGCCAGTTCACCAGAAGCGATACGCCATTATTTGCTGACCTTAAGACTTTCACAGTACTCCTGCCGGGAACTCCTAGAGTTTGCCGTTGGAATTCGCCTGTTGACGAGGCATTTGGCTGCCTTAAGAGAGTCATAGTTACTCCTGCCACTTGCTCCTCGTTTTACCACAGTCGCATCTACAAGCTTACTCTGGCCAGTTCACCAGAAGCGATACGCCATTATTTGTTGACCTTAAGACTTTCACAGTACTCCTGCCGGGAGCTCCTCGAGTTTGCCGTTGGAATTCGCCTGTTGACGAGGCATTTGGCTACCTTAAGAGAGTCATAGTTACTCCTGCCACTTGCTCCTCGTTTTACCACAGTCGCATCTACAAGCTTACTCTGGCCAGTTCACCAGAAACGATACGCCATTATTTGCTGATCTTAAGACTTTCACAGTACTCCTGCCGGGAACTCCTAGAGTTTGCCGTTGGAATTCGCCTGTTGACGAGGCATTTGGCTACCTTAAGAGAGTCATAGTTACTCCTGCCACTTGCTCCTCGTTTTACCACAGTCGCATCTACAAGCTTACTCTGGCCAGTTCACCAGAAGCGATACGCCATTATTTGTTGACCTTAAGACTTTCACAGTACTCCTGCCGGGAGCTCCTCGAGTTTGCCTTTGGAATTCGCCTGTTGACGAGGCATTTGACTACCTTAAGAGAGTCATAGTTACTCCTGCCACTTGCTCCTCGTTTTACCACAGTCGCATCTACAAGCTTACTCTGGCCAGTTCACCAGAAGCGATACGCCATTATTTGTTGACCTTAAGACTTTCACAGTACTCCTGCCGGGAGCTCCTCGAGTTTGCCGTTGGAATTCGCCTGTTGACGAGGCATTTGGCTACCTTAAGAGAGTCATAGTTACTCCTGCCACTTGCTCCTCGTTTTACCACAGTCGCATCTACAAGCTTACTCTGGCCAGTTCACCAGAAGCGATACGCCATTATTTGTTGACCTTAAGACTTTCACAGTACTCCTGCCGGGAGCTCCTCGAGTTTGCCGTTGGAATTCGCCTGTTGACGAGGCATTTGGCTACCTTAAGAGAGTCATAGTTACTCCTGCCACTTGCTCCTCGTTTTTACCACAGTCGCATCTACAAGCTTACTCTGGCCAGTTCACCAGAAACGATACGCCATTATTTGCTGACCTTAAGACTTTCACAGTACTCCTGCCGGGAACTCCTAGAGTTTGCCGTTGGAATTCGCCTGTTGACGAGGCATTTGGCTACCTTAAGAGAGTCATAGTTACTCCTGCCACTTGCTCCTCGTTTTACCACAGTCGCATCTACAAGCTTACTCTGGCCAGTTCACCAGAAGCGATACGCCATTATTTGTTGACCTTAAGACTTTCACAGTACTCCTGCCGGGAGCTCCTCGAGTTTGCCGTTGGAATTCGCCTGTTGACGAGGCATTTGGCTACCTTAAGAGAGTCATAGTTACTCCTGCCACTTGCTCCTCGTTTTTACCACAGTCGCATCTACAAGCTTACTCTGGCCAGTTCACCAGAAACGATACGCCATTATTTGCTGACCTTAAGACTTTCACAGTACTCCTGCCGGGAACTCCTAGAGTTTGCCGTTGGAATTCGCCTGTTGACGAGGCATTTGGCTACCTTAAGAGAGTCATAGTTACTCCTGCCACTTGCTCCTCGTTTTACCACAGTCGCATCTACAAGCTTACTCTGGCCAGTTCACCAGAAGCGATACGCCATTATTTGTTGACCTTAAGACTTTCACAGTACTCCTGCCGGGAGCTCCTCGAGTTTGCCGTTGGAATTCGCCTGTTGACGAGGCATTTGGCTACCTTAAGAGAGTCATAGTTACTCCTGCCACTTGCTCCTCGTTTTACCACAGTCGCATCTACAAGCTTACTCTGGCCAGTTCACCAGAAGCGATACGCCATTATTTGCTGACCTTAAGACTTTCACAGTACTCCTGCCGGGAACTCCTAGAGTTTGCCGTTGGAATTCGCCTGTTGACGAGGCATTTGGCTACCTTAAGAGAGTCATAGTTACTCCTGCCACTTGCTCCTCGTTTTACCACAGTCGCATCTACAAGCTTACTCTGGCCAGTTCACCAGAAGCGATACGCCATTATTTGTTGACCTTAAGACTTTCACAGTACTCCTGCCGGGAGCTCCTCGAGTTTGCCGTTGGAATTCGCCTGTTGACGAGGCATTTGGCTGCCTTAAGAGAGTCATAGTTACTCCTGCCACTTGCTCCTCGTTTTACCACAGTCGCATCTACAAGCTTACTCTGGCCAGTTCACCAGAAGCGATACGCCATTATTTGTTGACCTTAAGACTTTCACAGTACTCCTGCCGGGAGCTCCTCGAGTTTGCCGTTGGAATTCGCCTGTTGACGAGGCATTTGGCTATTACAGCCGTCTTTATTCACAAACATACATGTGAATAACACAAGTAATAAACACTCTTAAAAGGTAGTGCGCCATACTCCCCGTGAGGAGCTCACATGGGCGCCGGTCACCGCTGTTGGTGTGACCGCAATACACTATGTTACTCACAAGTACAAAAATAATTACAAAAATATAAAGACGGAATTGCTCCCGATATTGAAGCCCCGGGAGTCGGGGCAAACTAACCTAAGCTTAACCAACTAACTATCCTACGCCCTCCCTGTACTTCGGCCTGTGCAGCGTCATATTTTCGAACAGCCCAAAGATCCATGATGATCCACAGAGCACCCGCGTGCTGATGGTGCATAACTCCCGCCTGCGGAAGCCAAGTTGTAGGAGTTGGCGGGCTGATGTAGGTGCCCAAGTCCCTCTCCAATTTAGGGTCACTGTTGAGAACTGGATGCTGCTGGCCGCGGGTCGGAGAGCGCCGACGGCACGCCGCACAGACGGGACGTCATATTTCGCCGCCTTCTGCCGATGACACCAGTCAGTGTCGAGGTGGTCGCCGACAATTTGCGCATCGATGATATGCGCCACGCCGTCCTTCGACGCTACGACGTCGGGCTTGCGGACTCCCTCAGGCGTTCGGAGGTGTGGCTCGACAGACACATCGAACCCTCGTTGAGCCAGCCCGCGCGCGACGTATTTCACCACCGCGTCGTGACGCCGCACCCGGGCTCGGCTGGTAAGTCCGCAGCCCTGGACGACGTGGTTCGCGGTCTCGACGGCGTTGCACCTTGCGCGACACATCTTCTCCCTGTCTCGGCCGCGACTCCTGCGCGCTTTAGATGGTAACGCGTTAATGCGCGTGCGGATGCACGCCACGTAGTCACGGCCGGACAGGAAGCGACTGGTGTCCTCGACCCAGCTGTGTTGGCCTGATGTCCTGGCTGACGACAAAAGGGCTGCCCCGTCGAAGCTGATATGCAGGCGCGCCGCCCACATCTCGCCGACTTTTGCAGCTGATTGCAGCAAATGGCCCTCCCACGTGAGGTGTCTCTCTAGCGCCGCCACTTCGTGTCGTGCCTCCCCCAGGTCTGCGTCGGTGGTAGAGGTCTCGAGCTGCAACAGGGTGAGGAGTCTGCCCCGCCTCAGGGTTGGCCCCATCCAGCGGGCCGATGGAATCCCTAAGCCACCATGGGCTACCGGAGCGTGAAAGTAGCCCAAGGGTGTATCAGCTGGGAGGCGGAACCACCTCCTCACCGCGGCCCGAACGCAGTTGTCCATGGCCTTGAGCGCGCCGATGCGGGTGCGACTCAGGGCTAGGCCATGGTACAGGCCCGGGAGAAGAACCTCACGAAGTGCAAAGAGCCGCTGCTGCGGCTTCAGCGGCGCCCGCGTGATGATCGACAGTTGCTCCTCTATGTGTTGCCTCGGATGGAAGAGACACCGGCCTGAGGAGGAGAACTGCAGTCCCAGGTAGCGGAAGGTCTCACCCACTCCCAACGCCGGCATGGTGGTGTCGCCGGCAGTGAAGGTGACGTTGGCATCCACCTTCACTTTCTTCTCGCGGCCGGATGCCACGAGTGCGAGGGTGAGACACTTCCGCGGGTTAACCCGCAGCCCAAGTTGGTCGAGGGCTGCCACTGCTGCGTTGATGAGGGACTGCAGGCCCCCCCTCGTGGAGGCGAAGAGCAGGATGTCGTCCGCGAAGGCCGCCGCGTTGATCTGGCGGCCCAACACCTTGACACCAATGTGAGAGGGCAGCTGTTCTAGAACATAGTCAACAGCGAAATTAAAGAGGAGAGGGGACAGAGGATCTCCTTGCCGAACACCCCTTGCTGGCCGCACGGCCGGAGACTCGTCGCCACCCCCCGCAATTACCGTCGTGCTGTCCGCATAGCAGCCCTCGACGTAGTCAATGAATTCGTCCGGCAGACCATGGGCTTTAAGCACAGGGCGGAAGGCCGCATGGTCCAACGAATCGAACGCCTTAGACACGTCGAGAGACGCCATGAACACAGAACGACAGCGGCGGACGGCGCCGACGAGCACCCGGTCGAGGAGGAAAGTATTCTCCAGCATCCCATCCCTTGGGATGAAAGCCCGCTGACGTTCGTCCACAGCACACATCCGCATTAGGCGAGTCGCCAGAACCTTATGGAAGGTTCTGGCTAACACCGAGCAGACGGTGATGGGCCGAAAGTCAGCGGGGGATGCTGGGGCGGCTGTCTTAGGGAGCAGAGAGGTCCTGGCTCGGAGGAGGGAAGGAGGGAGCTTACGGGTCAGCAGGAAAAGGTTCAAGAGTTTAGTGGTGACCTCCGCCGGAAGGCGGCGCAGCTGCACCGGCGAGAGGCCGTCAGGGCCGGCAACGGAGCCTCTGGGCGGCAAGGCAGCCGCAACCTCTTCAGTAGTGATCGGCCTCCACAGGCGCTCAAAGTCAACAGACTCCGAGCGCGGGAGAAGCCGGTCGGGGATGGAGCCAGCGGTGGAGGGTGGCTCCGTCGTAAAGAGGCTGCGCCAGAAGTCCACCAGCCCAGGGATGTTCGACGGCGGCTGTAGCAGGGTGCCATCCAGGAGGCCTCGCACACAGCGTGCGCGGTTTTTCCTGAAGGCGTCCTGAACTCTAGCATACTCCCACCGGCGGCGCTTCCGCTTGGAGAGCGGAGGGCCACCATCAGGCCGCTGCTTGGATGGCGGGCGCGGCTTCTTCTTCGTCCGTACTCCTGCTTCTTCCGAGCCGACAGCTCGGAGGGCCTCGGGCAGCCCAGCCGCAACCACTGCCGACGGCGTACCTGGTCCCAGACACGCAAGGTCGTCCAGGGCCGAGAAACGCGCGGCTGACCGCGGCAGGCCGGCGAGGTGCCTCCATATTGCTTCGTCGACAGCAGATGTTGGTGGCGGGCGCTCAAGCTCCGGCGGAGAGGGTGGCCTCTCTGGCAGCGACTCCGTGACGGGTGGTTGGCGCAGAACCTGCTGCACCTGATGTTCCCGCTTCAGCTCCTCCACGTACTCACGCACCATCGCCCTGTGCGCCGCCGTCCTCCTCCTACACTTGACGGCATCCAGGGTGCGGTGCGGAAACAGCGGTAGAAGCTCCTGGTTTGCAAAAAGGAATTTAGAGTCACTGGCACAGAGAAGCCTAGCCTCCGCCAGGGCGAGCTCCCGCATCTCTTCTTCCGCCCACCGAGCTCTCTTCCTATCGGTTGTAATTTCCGCATTCGCCGCTTCCGGATGGGCGCGGCGGCGGTGTTGTCCGAGCCCGATCTTGCTGCGGAAAGCACGGCTGCAGATGCTGCAGTGGAACCATGGCTCCACGGTCTCCTCTACTTCAGGGACGGTTGGTAGGGTAGCAGTCGGGACTGTTGGGCCGGGACCTTCAGCGGAAGGCCCGGTACCCGTATTCTCTTGTCTTGTTGTCCCAACGTTGAGGGTTTTGCGATGGAGGGCTGGTAACCCCCCAAAGCCCCAGGTGCGGACTTCCACTCAGCTTACCAGTCCTATGAAGGACTGGCGTATCGGCGGGCCCACGGGAAGGGGGGAAGCCGCAGGCAAGGAGAGGCTAAGAGGGCTTGGCCCATGTATTGCGCATCACTTGCCCCGTAACTACGACCCCTTAAGAGAGTCATAGTTACTCCTGCCACTTGCTCCTCGTTTTACCACAGTCGCATCTACAAGCTTACTCTGGCCAGTTCACCAGAAACGATACGCCATTATTTGCTGATCTTAAGACTTTCACAGTACTCCTGCCGGGAACTCCTAGAGTTTGCCGTTGGAATTCGCCTGTTGACGAGGCATTTGGCTACCTTAAGAGAGTCATAGTTACTCCTGCCACTTGCTCCTCGTTTTACCACAGTCGCATCTACAAGCTTACTCTGGCCAGTTCACCAGAAGCGATACGCCATTATTTGTTGACCTTAAGACTTTCACAGTACTCCTGCCGGGAGCTCCTCGAGTTTGCCGTTGGAATTCGCCTGTTGACGAGGCATTTGGCTACCTTAAGAGAGTCATAGTTACTCCTGCCACTTGCTCCTCGTTTTACCACAGTCGCATCTACAAGCTTACTCTGGCCAGTTCACCAGAAGCGATACGCCATTATTTGCTGACCTTAAGACTTTCACAGTACTCCTGCCGGGAACTCCTAGAGTTTGCCGTTGGAATTCGCCTGTTGACGAGGCATTTGGCTACCTTAAGAGAGTCATAGTTACTCCTGCCACTTGCTCCTCGTTTTTACCACAGTCGCATCTACAAGCTTACTCTGGCCAGTTCACCAGAAGCGATACGCCATTATTTGCTGACCTTAAGACTTTCACAGTACTCCTGCCGGGAACTCCTAGAGTTTGCCGTTGGAATTCGCCTGTGGACGAGGCATTTGGCTACCTTAAGAGAGTCATAGTTACTCCTGCCACTTGCTCCTCGTTTTACCACAGTCGCATCTACAAGCTTACTCTGGCCAGTTCACCAGAAGCGATACGCCATTATTTGCTGACCTTAAGACTTTCACAGTACTCCTGCCGGGAACTCCTAGAGTTTGCCGTTGGAATTCGCCTGTTGACGAGGCATTTGGCTGCCTTAAGAGAGTCATAGTTACTCCTGCCACTTGCTCCTCGTTTTACCACAGTCGCATCTACAAGCTTACTCTGGCCAGTTCACCAGAAGCGATACGCCATTATTTGTTGACCTTAAGACTTTCACAGTACTCCTGCCGGGAGCTCCTCGAGTTTGCCGTTGGAATTCGCCTGTTGACGAGGCATTTGGCTACCTTAAGAGAGTCATAGTTACTCCTGCCACTTGCTCCTCGTTTTACCACAGTCGCATCTACAAGCTTACTCTGGCCAGTTCACCAGAAACGATACGCCATTATTTGCTGATCTTAAGACTTTCACAGTACTCCTGCCGGGAACTCCTAGAGTTTGCCGTTGGAATTCGCCTGTTGACGAGGCATTTGGCTACCTTAAGAGAGTCATAGTTACTCCTGCCACTTGCTCCTCGTTTTACCACAGTCGCATCTACAAGCTTACTCTGGCCAGTTCACCAGAAGCGATACGCCATTATTTGTTGACCTTAAGACTTTCACAGTACTCCTGCCGGGAGCTCCTCGAGTTTGCCGTTGGAATTCGCCTGTTGACGAGGCATTTGGCTACCTTAAGAGAGTCATAGTTACTCCTGCCACTTGCTCCTCGTTTTACCACAGTCGCATCTACAAGCTTACTCTGGCCAGTTCACCAGAAGCGATACGCCATTATTTGCTGACCTTAAGACTTTCACAGTACTCCTGCCGGGAACTCCTAGAGTTTGCCGTTGGAATTCGCCTGTTGACGAGGCATTTGGCTACCTTAAGAGAGTCATAGTTACTCCTGCCACTTGCTCCTCGTTTTTACCACACTCGCATCTACAAGCTTACTCTGGCCAGTTCACCAGAAGCGATACGCCATTATTTGCTGACCTTAAGACTTTCACAGTACTCCTGCCGGGAACTCCTAGAGTTTGCCGTTGGAATTCGCCTGTGGACGAGGCATTTGGCTACCTTAAGAGAGTCATAGTTACTCCTGCCACTTGCTCCTCGTTTTACCACAGTCGCATCTACAAGCTTACTCTGGCCAGTTCACCAGAAGCGATACGCCATTATTTGCTGACCTTAAGACTTTCACAGTACTCCTGCCGGGAACTCCTAGAGTTTGCCGTTGGAATTCGCCTGTTGACGAGGCATTTGGCTACCTTAAGAGAGTCATAGTTACTCCTGCCACTTGCTCCTCGTTTTACCACAGTCGCATCTACAAGCTTACTCTGGCCAGTTCACCAGAAGCGATACGCCATTATTTGTTGACCTTAAGACTTTCACAGTACTCCTGCCGGGAGCTCCTCGAGTTTGCCGTTGGAATTCGCCTGTTGACGAGGCATTTGGCTACCTTAAGAGAGTCATAGTTACTCCTGCCACTTGCTCCTCGTTTTACCACAGTCGCATCTACAAGCTTACTCTGGCCAGTTCACCAGAAGCGATACGCCATTATTTGCTGACCTTAAGACTTTCACAGTACTCCTGCCGGGAACTCCTAGAGTTTGCCGTTGGAATTCGCCTGTTGACGAGGCATTTGGCTACCTTAAGAGAGTCATAGTTACTCCTGCCACTTGCTCCTCGTTTTTACCACACTCGCATCTACAAGCTTACTCTGGCCAGTTCACCAGAAGCGATACGCCATTATTTGCTGACCTTAAGACTTTCACAGTACTCCTGCCGGGAACTCCTAGAGTTTGCCGTTGGAATTCGCCTGTGGACGAGGCATTTGGCTACCTTAAGAGAGTCATAGTTACTCCTGCCACTTGCTCCTCGTTTTACCACAGTCGCATCTACAAGCTTACTCTGGCCAGTTCACCAGAAGCGATACGCCATTATTTGCTGACCTTAAGACTTTCACAGTACTCCTGCCGGGAACTCCTAGAGTTTGCCGTTGGAATTCGCCTGTTGACGAGGCATTTGGCTACCTTAAGAGAGTCATAGTTACTCCTGCCACTTGCTCCTCGTTTTACCACAGTCGCATCTACAAGCTTACTCTGGCCAGTTCACCAGAAGCGATACGCCATTATTTGTTGACCTTAAGACTTTCACAGTACTCCTGCCGGGAGCTCCTCGAGTTTGCCTTTGGAATTCGCCTGTTGACGAGGCATTTGACTACCTTAAGAGAGTCATAGTTACTCCTGCCACTTGCTCCTCGTTTTACCACAGTCGCATCTACAAGCTTACTCTGGCCAGTTCACCAGAAGCGATACGCCATTATTTGTTGACCTTAAGACTTTCACAGTACTCCTGCCGGGAGCTCCTCGAGTTTGCCGTTGGAATTCGCCTGTTGACGAGGCATTTGGCTACCTTAAGAGAGTCATAGTTACTCCTGCCACTTGCTCCTCGTTTTTACCACAGTCGCATCTACAAGCTTACTCTGGCCAGTTCACCAGAAGCGATACGCCATTATTTGCTGACCTTAAGACTTTCACAGTACTCCTGCCGGGAACTCCTAGAGTTTGCCGTTGGAATTCGCCTGTTGACGAGGCATTTGGCTACCTTAAGAGAGTCATAGTTACTCCTGCCACTTGCTCCTCGTTTTACCACAGTCGCATCTACAAGCTTACTCTGGCCAGTTCACCAGAAGCGATACGCCATTATTTGTTGACCTTAAGACTTTCACAGTACTCCTGCCGGGAGCTCCTCGAGTTTGCCTTTGGAATTCGCCTGTTGACGAGGCATTTGACTACCTTAAGAGAGTCATAGTTACTCCTGCCACTTGCTCCTCGTTTTACCACAGTCGCATCTACAAGCTTACTCTGGCCAGTTCACCAGAAGCGATACGCCATTATTTGTTGACCTTAAGACTTTCACAGTACTCCTGCCGGGAGCTCCTCGAGTTTGCCGTTGGAATTCGCCTGTTGACGAGGCATTTGGCTACCTTAAGAGAGTCATAGTTACTCCTGCCACTTGCTCCTCGTTTTACCACAGTCGCATCTACAAGCTTACTCTGGCCAGTTCACCAGAAACGATACGCCATTATTTGCTGATCTTAAGACTTTCACAGTACTCCTGCCGGGAACTCCTAGAGTTTGCCGTTGGAATTCGCCTGTTGACGAGGCATTTGGCTACCTTAAGAGAGTCATAGTTACTCCTGCCACTTGCTCCTCGTTTTACCACAGTCGCATCTACAAGCTTACTCTGGCCAGTTCACCAGAAGCGATACGCCATTATTTGTTGACCTTAAGACTTTCACAGTACTCCTGCCGGGAGCTCCTCGAGTTTGCCGTTGGAATTCGCCTGTTGACGAGGCATTTGGCTACCTTAAGAGAGTCATAGTTACTCCTGCCACTTGCTCCTCGTTTTACCACAGTCGCATCTACAAGCTTACTCTGGCCAGTTCACCAGAAGCGATACGCCATTATTTGCTGACCTTAAGACTTTCACAGTACTCCTGCCGGGAACTCCTAGAGTTTGCCGTTGGAATTCGCCTGTTGACGAGGCATTTGGCTACCTTAAGAGAGTCATAGTTACTCCTGCCACTTGCTCCTCGTTTTTACCACACTCGCATCTACAAGCTTACTCTGGCCAGTTCACCAGAAGCGATACGCCATTATTTGCTGACCTTAAGACTTTCACAGTACTCCTGCCGGGAACTCCTAGAGTTTGCCGTTGGAATTCGCCTGTGGACGAGGCATTTGGCTACCTTAAGAGAGTCATAGTTACTCCTGCCACTTGCTCCTCGTTTTACCACAGTCGCATCTACAAGCTTACTCTGGCCAGTTCACCAGAAGCGATACGCCATTATTTGCTGACCTTAAGACTTTCACAGTACTCCTGCCGGGAACTCCTAGAGTTTGCCGTTGGAATTCGCCTGTTGACGAGGCATTTGGCTACCTTAAGAGAGTCATAGTTACTCCTGCCACTTGCTCCTCGTTTTACCACAGTCGCATCTACAAGCTTACTCTGGCCAGTTCACCAGAAGCGATACGCCATTATTTGTTGACCTTAAGACTTTCACAGTACTCCTGCCGGGAGCTCCTCGAGTTTGCCGTTGGAATTCGCCTGTTGACGAGGCATTTGGCTACCTTAAGAGAGTCATAGTTACTCCTGCCACTTGCTCCTCGTTTTACCACAGTCGCATCTACAAGCTTACTCTGGCCAGTTCACCAGAAGCGATACGCCATTATTTGCTGACCTTAAGACTTTCACAGTACTCCTGCCGGGAACTCCTAGAGTTTGCCGTTGGAATTCGCCTGTTGACGAGGCATTTGGCTACCTTAAGAGAGTCATAGTTACTCCTGCCACTTGCTCCTCGTTTTTACCACACTCGCATCTACAAGCTTACTCTGGCCAGTTCACCAGAAGCGATACGCCATTATTTGCTGACCTTAAGACTTTCACAGTACTCCTGCCGGGAACTCCTAGAGTTTGCCGTTGGAATTCGCCTGTGGACGAGGCATTTGGCTACCTTAAGAGAGTCATAGTTACTCCTGCCACTTGCTCCTCGTTTTACCACAGTCGCATCTACAAGCTTACTCTGGCCAGTTCACCAGAAGCGATACGCCATTATTTGCTGACCTTAAGACTTTCACAGTACTCCTGCCGGGAACTCCTAGAGTTTGCCGTTGGAATTCGCCTGTTGACGAGGCATTTGGCTACCTTAAGAGAGTCATAGTTACTCCTGCCACTTGCTCCTCGTTTTACCACAGTCGCATCTACAAGCTTACTCTGGCCAGTTCACCAGAAGCGATACGCCATTATTTGTTGACCTTAAGACTTTCACAGTACTCCTGCCGGGAGCTCCTCGAGTTTGCCTTTGGAATTCGCCTGTTGACGAGGCATTTGACTACCTTAAGAGAGTCATAGTTACTCCTGCCACTTGCTCCTCGTTTTACCACAGTCGCATCTACAAGCTTACTCTGGCCAGTTCACCAGAAGCGATACGCCATTATTTGTTGACCTTAAGACTATCACAGTACTCCTGCCGGGAGCTCCTCGAGTTTGCCGTTGGAATTCGCCTGTTGACGAGGCATTTGGCTACCTTAAGAGAGTCATAGTTACTCCTGCCACTTGCTCCTCGTTTTTACCACAGTCGCATCTACAAGCTTACTCTGGCCAGTTCACCAGAAGCGATACGCCATTATTTGCTGACCTTAAGACTTTCACAGTACTCCTGCCGGGAACTCCTAGAGTTTGCCGTTGGAATTCGCCTGTTGACGAGGCATTTGGCTACCTTAAGAGAGTCATAGTTACTCCTGCCACTTGCTCCTCGTTTTACCACAGTCGCATCTACAAGCTTACTCTGGCCAGTTCACCAGAAGCGATACGCCATTATTTGTTGACCTTAAGACTTTCACAGTACTCCTGCCGGGAGCTCCTCGAGTTTGCCTTTGGAATTCGCCTGTTGACGAGGCATTTGACTACCTTAAGAGAGTCATAGTTACTCCTGCCACTTGCTCCTCGTTTTACCACAGTCGCATCTACAAGCTTACTCTGGCCAGTTCACCAGAAGCGATACGCCATTATTTGTTGACCTTAAGACTTTCACAGTACTCCTGCCGGGAGCTCCTCGAGTTTGCCGTTGGAATTCGCCTGTTGACGAGGCATTTGGCTACCTTAAGAGAGTCATAGTTACTCCTGCCACTTGCTCCTCGTTTTACCACAGTCGCATCTACAAGCTTACTCTGGCCAGTTCACCAGAAACGATACGCCATTATTTGCTGATCTTAAGACTTTCACAGTACTCCTGCCGGGAACTCCTAGAGTTTGCCGTTGGAATTCGCCTGTTGACGAGGCATTTGGCTACCTTAAGAGAGTCATAGTTACTCCTGCCACTTGCTCCTCGTTTTACCACAGTCGCATCTACAAGCTTACTCTGGCCAGTTCACCAGAAGCGATACGCCATTATTTGTTGACCTTAAGACTTTCACAGTACTCCTGCCGGGAGCTCCTCGAGTTTGCCGTTGGAATTCGCCTGTTGACGAGGCATTTGGCTACCTTAAGAGAGTCATAGTTACTCCTGCCACTTGCTCCTCGTTTTACCACAGTCGCATCTACAAGCTTACTCTGGCCAGTTCACCAGAAGCGATACGCCATTATTTGCTGACCTTAAGACTTTCACAGTACTCCTGCCGGGAACTCCTAGAGTTTGCCGTTGGAATTCGCCTGTTGACGAGGCATTTGGCTACCTTAAGAGAGTCATAGTTACTCCTGCCACTTGCTCCTCGTTTTTACCACAGTCGCATCTACAAGCTTACTCTGGCCAGTTCACCAGAAGCGATACGCCATTATTTGCTGACCTTAAGACTTTCACAGTACTCCTGCCGGGAACTCCTAGAGTTTGCCGTTGGAATTCGCCTGTGGACGAGGCATTTGGCTACCTTAAGAGAGTCATAGTTACTCCTGCCACTTGCTCCTCGTTTTACCACAGTCGCATCTACAAGCTTACTCTGGCCAGTTCACCAGAAGCGATACGCCATTATTTGCTGACCTTAAGACTTTCACAGTACTCCTGCCGGGAACTCCTAGAGTTTGCCGTTGGAATTCGCCTGTTGACGAGGCATTTGGCTGCCTTAAGAGAGTCATAGTTACTCCTGCCACTTGCTCCTCGTTTTACCACAGTCGCATCTACAAGCTTACTCTGGCCAGTTCACCAGAAGCGATACGCCATTATTTGTTGACCTTAAGACTTTCACAGTACTCCTGCCGGGAGCTCCTCGAGTTTGCCGTTGGAATTCGCCTGTTGACGAGGCATTTGGCTACCTTAAGAGAGTCATAGTTACTCCTGCCACTTGCTCCTCGTTTTACCACAGTCGCATCTACAAGCTTACTCTGGCCAGTTCACCAGAAACGATACGCCATTATTTGCTGATCTTAAGACTTTCACAGTACTCCTGCCGGGAACTCCTAGAGTTTGCCGTTGGAATTCGCCTGTTGACGAGGCATTTGGCTACCTTAAGAGAGTCATAGTTACTCCTGCCACTTGCTCCTCGTTTTACCACAGTCGCATCTACAAGCTTACTCTGGCCAGTTCACCAGAAGCGATACGCCATTATTTGTTGACCTTAAGACTTTCACAGTACTCCTGCCGGGAGCTCCTCGAGTTTGCCGTTGGAATTCGCCTGTTGACGAGGCATTTGGCTACCTTAAGAGAGTCATAGTTACTCCTGCCACTTGCTCCTCGTTTTACCACAGTCGCATCTACAAGCTTACTCTGGCCAGTTCACCAGAAGCGATACGCCATTATTTGCTGACCTTAAGACTTTCACAGTACTCCTGCCGGGAACTCCTAGAGTTTGCCGTTGGAATTCGCCTGTTGACGAGGCATTTGGCTACCTTAAGAGAGTCATAGTTACTCCTGCCACTTGCTCCTCGTTTTTACCACACTCGCATCTACAAGCTTACTCTGGCCAGTTCACCAGAAGCGATACGCCATTATTTGCTGACCTTAAGACTTTCACAGTACTCCTGCCGGGAACTCCTAGAGTTTGCCGTTGGAATTCGCCTGTGGACGAGGCATTTGGCTACCTTAAGAGAGTCATAGTTACTCCTGCCACTTGCTCCTCGTTTTACCACAGTCGCATCTACAAGCTTACTCTGGCCAGTTCACCAGAAGCGATACGCCATTATTTGCTGACCTTAAGACTTTCACAGTACTCCTGCCGGGAACTCCTAGAGTTTGCCGTTGGAATTCGCCTGTTGACGAGGCATTTGGCTACCTTAAGAGAGTCATAGTTACTCCTGCCACTTGCTCCTCGTTTTACCACAGTCGCATCTACAAGCTTACTCTGGCCAGTTCACCAGAAGCGATACGCCATTATTTGCTGACCTTAAGACTTTCACAGTACTCCTGCCGGGAACTCCTAGAGTTTGCCGTTGGAATTCGCCTGTTGACGAGGCATTTGGCTACCTTAAGAGAGTCATAGTTACTCCTGCCACTTGCTCCTCGTTTTACCACAGTCGCATCTACAAGCTTACTCTGGCCAGTTCACCAGAAGCGATACGCCATTATTTGTTGACCTTAAGACTTTCACAGTACTCCTGCCGGGAGCTCCTCGAGTTTGCCGTTGGAATTCGCCTGTTGACGAGGCATTTGGCTACCTTAAGAGAGTCATAGTTACTCCTGCCACTTGCTCCTCGTTTTACCACAGTCGCATCTACAAGCTTACTCTGGCCAGTTCACCAGAAGCGATACGCCATTATTTGCTGACCTTAAGACTTTCACAGTACTCCTGCCGGGAACTCCTAGAGTTTGCCGTTGGAATTCGCCTGTTGACGAGGCATTTGGCTACCTTAAGAGAGTCATAGTTACTCCTGCCACTTGCTCCTCGTTTTTACCACACTCGCATCTACAAGCTTACTCTGGCCAGTTCACCAGAAGCGATACGCCATTATTTGCTGACCTTAAGACTTTCACAGTACTCCTGCCGGGAACTCCTAGAGTTTGCCGTTGGAATTCGCCTGTGGACGAGGCATTTGGCTACCTTAAGAGAGTCATAGTTACTCCTGCCACTTGCTCCTCGTTTTACCACAGTCGCATCTACAAGCTTACTCTGGCCAGTTCACCAGAAGCGATACGCCATTATTTGCTGACCTTAAGACTTTCACAGTACTCCTGCCGGGAACTCCTAGAGTTTGCCGTTGGAATTCGCCTGTTGACGAGGCATTTGGCTACCTTAAGAGAGTCATAGTTACTCCTGCCACTTGCTCCTCGTTTTACCACAGTCGCATCTACAAGCTTACTCTGGCCAGTTCACCAGAAGCGATACGCCATTATTTGTTGACCTTAAGACTTTCACAGTACTCCTGCCGGGAGCTCCTCGAGTTTGCCTTTGGAATTCGCCTGTTGACGAGGCATTTGACTACCTTAAGAGAGTCATAGTTACTCCTGCCACTTGCTCCTCGTTTTACCACAGTCGCATCTACAAGCTTACTCTGGCCAGTTCACCAGAAGCGATACGCCATTATTTGTTGACCTTAAGACTATCACAGTACTCCTGCCGGGAGCTCCTCGAGTTTGCCGTTGGAATTCGCCTGTTGACGAGGCATTTGGCTACCTTAAGAGAGTCATAGTTACTCCTGCCACTTGCTCCTCGTTTTTACCACAGTCGCATCTACAAGCTTACTCTGGCCAGTTCACCAGAAGCGATACGCCATTATTTGCTGACCTTAAGACTTTCACAGTACTCCTGCCGGGAACTCCTAGAGTTTGCCGTTGGAATTCGCCTGTTGACGAGGCATTTGGCTACCTTAAGAGAGTCATAGTTACTCCTGCCACTTGCTCCTCGTTTTACCACAGTCGCATCTACAAGCTTACTCTGGCCAGTTCACCAGAAGCGATACGCCATTATTTGTTGACCTTAAGACTTTCACAGTACTCCTGCCGGGAGCTCCTCGAGTTTGCCTTTGGAATTCGCCTGTTGACGAGGCATTTGACTACCTTAAGAGAGTCATAGTTACTCCTGCCACTTGCTCCTCGTTTTACCACAGTCGCATCTACAAGCTTACTCTGGCCAGTTCACCAGAAGCGATACGCCATTATTTGTTGACCTTAAGACTTTCACAGTACTCCTGCCGGGAGCTCCTCGAGTTTGCCGTTGGAATTCGCCTGTTGACGAGGCATTTGGCTACCTTAAGAGAGTCATAGTTACTCCTGCCACTTGCTCCTCGTTTTACCACAGTCGCATCTACAAGCTTACTCTGGCCAGTTCACCAGAAACGATACGCCATTATTTGCTGATCTTAAGACTTTCACAGTACTCCTGCCGGGAACTCCTAGAGTTTGCCGTTGGAATTCGCCTGTTGACGAGGCATTTGGCTACCTTAAGAGAGTCATAGTTACTCCTGCCACTTGCTCCTCGTTTTACCACAGTCGCATCTACAAGCTTACTCTGGCCAGTTCACCAGAAGCGATACGCCATTATTTGTTGACCTTAAGACTTTCACAGTACTCCTGCCGGGAGCTCCTCGAGTTTGCCGTTGGAATTCGCCTGTTGACGAGGCATTTGGCTACCTTAAGAGAGTCATAGTTACTCCTGCCACTTGCTCCTCGTTTTACCACAGTCGCATCTACAAGCTTACTCTGGCCAGTTCACCAGAAGCGATACGCCATTATTTGCTGACCTTAAGACTTTCACAGTACTCCTGCCGGGAACTCCTAGAGTTTGCCGTTGGAATTCGCCTGTTGACGAGGCATTTGGCTACCTTAAGAGAGTCATAGTTACTCCTGCCACTTGCTCCTCGTTTTTACCACAGTCGCATCTACAAGCTTACTCTGGCCAGTTCACCAGAAGCGATACGCCATTATTTGCTGACCTTAAGACTTTCACAGTACTCCTGCCGGGAACTCCTAGAGTTTGCCGTTGGAATTCGCCTGTGGACGAGGCATTTGGCTACCTTAAGAGAGTCATAGTTACTCCTGCCACTTGCTCCTCGTTTTACCACAGTCGCATCTACAAGCTTACTCTGGCCAGTTCACCAGAAGCGATACGCCATTATTTGCTGACCTTAAGACTTTCACAGTACTCCTGCCGGGAACTCCTAGAGTTTGCCGTTGGAATTCGCCTGTTGACGAGGCATTTGGCTGCCTTAAGAGAGTCATAGTTACTCCTGCCACTTGCTCCTCGTTTTACCACAGTCGCATCTACAAGCTTACTCTGGCCAGTTCACCAGAAGCGATACGCCATTATTTGTTGACCTTAAGACTTTCACAGTACTCCTGCCGGGAGCTCCTCGAGTTTGCCGTTGGAATTCGCCTGTTGACGAGGCATTTGGCTACCTTAAGAGAGTCATAGTTACTCCTGCCACTTGCTCCTCGTTTTACCACAGTCGCATCTACAAGCTTACTCTGGCCAGTTCACCAGAAACGATACGCCATTATTTGCTGATCTTAAGACTTTCACAGTACTCCTGCCGGGAACTCCTAGAGTTTGCCGTTGGAATTCGCCTGTTGACGAGGCATTTGGCTACCTTAAGAGAGTCATAGTTACTCCTGCCACTTGCTCCTCGTTTTACCACAGTCGCATCTACAAGCTTACTCTGGCCAGTTCACCAGAAGCGATACGCCATTATTTGTTGACCTTAAGACTTTCACAGTACTCCTGCCGGGAGCTCCTCGAGTTTGCCGTTGGAATTCGCCTGTTGACGAGGCATTTGGCTACCTTAAGAGAGTCATAGTTACTCCTGCCACTTGCTCCTCGTTTTACCACAGTCGCATCTACAAGCTTACTCTGGCCAGTTCACCAGAAGCGATACGCCATTATTTGCTGACCTTAAGACTTTCACAGTACTCCTGCCGGGAACTCCTAGAGTTTGCCGTTGGAATTCGCCTGTTGACGAGGCATTTGGCTACCTTAAGAGAGTCACAGTTACTCCTGCCACTTGCTCCTCGTTTTTACCACACTCGCATCTACAAGCTTACTCTGGCCAGTTCACCAGAAGCGATACGCCATTATTTGCTGACCTTAAGACTTTCACAGTACTCCTGCCGGGAACTCCTAGAGTTTGCCGTTGGAATTCGCCTGTGGACGAGGCATTTGGCTACCTTAAGAGAGTCATAGTTACTCCTGCCACTTGCTCCTCGTTTTACCACAGTCGCATCTACAAGCTTACTCTGGCCAGTTCACCAGAAGCGATACGCCATTATTTGCTGACCTTAAGACTTTCACAGTACTCCTGCCGGGAACTCCTAGAGTTTGCCGTTGGAATTCGCCTGTTGACGAGGCATTTGGCTACCTTAAGAGAGTCATAGTTACTCCTGCCACTTGCTCCTCGTTTTACCACAGTCGCATCTACAAGCTTACTCTGGCCAGTTCACCAGAAGCGATACGCCATTATTTGTTGACCTTAAGACTTTCACAGTACTCCTGCCGGGAGCTCCTCGAGTTTGCCGTTGGAATTCGCCTGTTGACGAGGCATTTGGCTACCTTAAGAGAGTCATAGTTACTCCTGCCACTTGCTCCTCGTTTTACCACAGTCGCATCTACAAGCTTACTCTGGCCAGTTCACCAGAAGCGATACGCCATTATTTGCTGACCTTAAGACTTTCACAGTACTCCTGCCGGGAACTCCTAGAGTTTGCCGTTGGAATTCGCCTGTTGACGAGGCATTTGGCTACCTTAAGAGAGTCATAGTTACTCCTGCCACTTGCTCCTCGTTTTTACCACACTCGCATCTACAAGCTTACTCTGGCCAGTTCACCAGAAGCGATACGCCATTATTTGCTGACCTTAAGACTTTCACAGTACTCCTGCCGGGAACTCCTAGAGTTTGCCGTTGGAATTCGCCTGTGGACGAGGCATTTGGCTACCTTAAGAGAGTCATAGTTACTCCTGCCACTTGCTCCTCGTTTTACCACAGTCGCATCTACAAGCTTACTCTGGCCAGTTCACCAGAAGCGATACGCCATTATTTGCTGACCTTAAGACTTTCACAGTACTCCTGCCGGGAACTCCTAGAGTTTGCCGTTGGAATTCGCCTGTTGACGAGGCATTTGGCTACCTTAAGAGAGTCATAGTTACTCCTGCCACTTGCTCCTCGTTTTACCACAGTCGCATCTACAAGCTTACTCTGGCCAGTTCACCAGAAGCGATACGCCATTATTTGTTGACCTTAAGACTTTCACAGTACTCCTGCCGGGAGCTCCTCGAGTTTGCCTTTGGAATTCGCCTGTTGACGAGGCATTTGACTACCTTAAGAGAGTCATAGTTACTCCTGCCACTTGCTCCTCGTTTTACCACAGTCGCATCTACAAGCTTACTCTGGCCAGTTCACCAGAAGCGATACGCCATTATTTGTTGACCTTAAGACTTTCACAGTACTCCTGCCGGGAGCTCCTCGAGTTTGCCGTTGGAATTCGCCTGTTGACGAGGCATTTGGCTACCTTAAGAGAGTCATAGTTACTCCTGCCACTTGCTCCTCGTTTTTACCACAGTCGCATCTACAAGCTTACTCTGGCCAGTTCACCAGAAGCGATACGCCATTATTTGCTGACCTTAAGACTTTCACAGTACTCCTGCCGGGAACTCCTAGAGTTTGCCGTTGGAATTCGCCTGTTGACGAGGCATTTGGCTACCTTAAGAGAGTCATAGTTACTCCTGCCACTTGCTCCTCGTTTTACCACAGTCGCATCTACAAGCTTACTCTGGCCAGTTCACCAGAAGCGATACGCCATTATTTGTTGACCTTAAGACTTTCACAGTACTCCTGCCGGGAGCTCCTCGAGTTTGCCTTTGGAATTCGCCTGTTGACGAGGCATTTGACTACCTTAAGAGAGTCATAGTTACTCCTGCCACTTGCTCCTCGTTTTACCACAGTCGCATCTACAAGCTTACTCTGGCCAGTTCACCAGAAGCGATACGCCATTATTTGTTGACCTTAAGACTTTCACAGTACTCCTGCCGGGAGCTCCTCGAGTTTGCCGTTGGAATTCGCCTGTTGACGAGGCATTTGGCTACCTTAAGAGAGTCATAGTTACTCCTGCCACTTGCTCCTCGTTTTACCACAGTCGCATCTACAAGCTTACTCTGGCCAGTTCACCAGAAGCGATACGCCATTATTTGTTGACCTTAAGACTTTCACAGTACTCCTGCCGGGAGCTCCTCGAGTTTGCCGTTGGAATTCGCCTGTTGACGAGGCATTTGGCTACCTTAAGAGAGTCATAGTTACTCCTGCCACTTGCTCCTCGTTTTTACCACAGTCGCATCTACAAGCTTACTCTGGCCAGTTCACCAGAAACGATACGCCATTATTTGCTGACCTTAAGACTTTCACAGTACTCCTGCCGGGAACTCCTAGAGTTTGCCGTTGGAATTCGCCTGTTGACGAGGCATTTGGCTACCTTAAGAGAGTCATAGTTACTCCTGCCACTTGCTCCTCGTTTTACCACAGTCGCATCTACAAGCTTACTCTGGCCAGTTCACCAGAAGCGATACGCCATTATTTGTTGACCTTAAGACTTTCACAGTACTCCTGCCGGGAGCTCCTCGAGTTTGCCGTTGGAATTCGCCTGTTGACGAGGCATTTGGCTACCTTAAGAGAGTCATAGTTACTCCTGCCACTTGCTCCTCGTTTTTACCACAGTCGCATCTACAAGCTTACTCTGGCCAGTTCACCAGAAACGATACGCCATTATTTGCTGACCTTAAGACTTTCACAGTACTCCTGCCGGGAACTCCTAGAGTTTGCCGTTGGAATTCGCCTGTTGACGAGGCATTTGGCTACCTTAAGAGAGTCATAGTTACTCCTGCCACTTGCTCCTCGTTTTACCACAGTCGCATCTACAAGCTTACTCTGGCCAGTTCACCAGAAGCGATACGCCATTATTTGTTGACCTTAAGACTTTCACAGTACTCCTGCCGGGAGCTCCTCGAGTTTGCCGTTGGAATTCGCCTGTTGACGAGGCATTTGGCTACCTTAAGAGAGTCATAGTTACTCCTGCCACTTGCTCCTCGTTTTACCACAGTCGCATCTACAAGCTTACTCTGGCCAGTTCACCAGAAGCGATACGCCATTATTTGCTGACCTTAAGACTTTCACAGTACTCCTGCCGGGAACTCCTAGAGTTTGCCGTTGGAATTCGCCTGTTGACGAGGCATTTGGCTACCTTAAGAGAGTCATAGTTACTCCTGCCACTTGCTCCTCGTTTTACCACAGTCGCATCTACAAGCTTACTCTGGCCAGTTCACCAGAAGCGATACGCCATTATTTGTTGACCTTAAGACTTTCACAGTACTCCTGCCGGGAGCTCCTCGAGTTTGCCGTTGGAATTCGCCTGTTGACGAGGCATTTGGCTGCCTTAAGAGAGTCATAGTTACTCCTGCCACTTGCTCCTCGTTTTACCACAGTCGCATCTACAAGCTTACTCTGGCCAGTTCACCAGAAGCGATACGCCATTATTTGTTGACCTTAAGACTTTCACAGTACTCCTGCCGGGAGCTCCTCGAGTTTGCCGTTGGAATTCGCCTGTTGACGAGGCATTTGGCTACCTTAAGAGAGTCATAGTTACTCCTGCCACTTGCTCCTCGTTTTACCACAGTCGCATCTACAAGCTTACTCTGGCCAGTTCACCAGAAACGATACGCCATTATTTGCTGATCTTAAGACTTTCACAGTACTCCTGCCGGGAACTCCTAGAGTTTGCCGTTGGAATTCGCCTGTGGACGAGGCATTTGGCTACCTTAAGAGAGTCATAGTTACTCCTGCCACTTGCTCCTCGTTTTACCACAGTCGCATCTACAAGCTTACTCTGGCCAGTTCACCAGAAGCGATACGCCATTATTTGCTGACCTTAAGACTTTCACAGTACTCCTGCCGGGAACTCCTAGAGTTTGCCGTTGGAATTCGCCTGTTGACGAGGCATTTGGCTACCTTAAGAGAGTCATAGTTACTCCTGCCACTTGCTCCTCGTTTTACCACAGTCGCATCTACAAGCTTACTCTGGCCAGTTCACCAGAAGCGATACGCCATTATTTGTTGACCTTAAGACTTTCACAGTACTCCTGCCGGGAGCTCCTCGAGTTTGCCGTTGGAATTCGCCTGTTGACGAGGCATTTGGCTACCTTAAGAGAGTCATAGTTACTCCTGCCACTTGCTCCTCGTTTTACCACAGTCGCATCTACAAGCTTACTCTGGCCAGTTCACCAGAAGCGATACGCCATTATTTGCTGACCTTAAGACTTTCACAGTACTCCTGCCGGGAACTCCTAGAGTTTGCCGTTGGAATTCGCCTGTTGACGAGGCATTTGGCTACCTTAAGAGAGTCATAGTTACTCCTGCCACTTGCTCCTCGTTTTTACCACACTCGCATCTACAAGCTTACTCTGGCCAGTTCACCAGAAGCGATACGCCATTATTTGCTGACCTTAAGACTTTCACAGTACTCCTGCCGGGAACTCCTAGAGTTTGCCGTTGGAATTCGCCTGTGGACGAGGCATTTGGCTACCTTAAGAGAGTCATAGTTACTCCTGCCACTTGCTCCTCGTTTTACCACAGTCGCATCTACAAGCTTACTCTGGCCAGTTCACCAGAAGCGATACGCCATTATTTGCTGACCTTAAGACTTTCACAGTACTCCTGCCGGGAACTCCTAGAGTTTGCCGTTGGAATTCGCCTGTTGACGAGGCATTTGGCTACCTTAAGAGAGTCATAGTTACTCCTGCCACTTGCTCCTCGTTTTACCACAGTCGCATCTACAAGCTTACTCTGGCCAGTTCACCAGAAGCGATACGCCATTATTTGTTGACCTTAAGACTTTCACAGTACTCCTGCCGGGAGCTCCTCGAGTTTGCCTTTGGAATTCGCCTGTTGACGAGGCATTTGACTACCTTAAGAGAGTCATAGTTACTCCTGCCACTTGCTCCTCGTTTTACCACAGTCGCATCTACAAGCTTACTCTGGCCAGTTCACCAGAAGCGATACGCCATTATTTGTTGACCTTAAGACTTTCACAGTACTCCTGCCGGGAGCTCCTCGAGTTTGCCGTTGGAATTCGCCTGTTGACGAGGCATTTGGCTACCTTAAGAGAGTCATAGTTACTCCTGCCACTTGCTCCTCGTTTTTACCACAGTCGCATCTACAAGCTTACTCTGGCCAGTTCACCAGAAGCGATACGCCATTATTTGCTGACCTTAAGACTTTCACAGTACTCCTGCCGGGAACTCCTAGAGTTTGCCGTTGGAATTCGCCTGTTGACGAGGCATTTGGCTACCTTAAGAGAGTCATAGTTACTCCTGCCACTTGCTCCTCGTTTTACCACAGTCGCATCTACAAGCTTACTCTGGCCAGTTCACCAGAAGCGATACGCCATTATTTGTTGACCTTAAGACTTTCACAGTACTCCTGCCGGGAGCTCCTCGAGTTTGCCTTTGGAATTCGCCTGTTGACGAGGCATTTGACTACCTTAAGAGAGTCATAGTTACTCCTGCCACTTGCTCCTCGTTTTACCACAGTCGCATCTACAAGCTTACTCTGGCCAGTTCACCAGAAGCGATACGCCATTATTTGTTGACCTTAAGACTTTCACAGTACTCCTGCCGGGAGCTCCTCGAGTTTGCCGTTGGAATTCGCCTGTTGACGAGGCATTTGGCTACCTTAAGAGAGTCATAGTTACTCCTGCCACTTGCTCCTCGTTTTACCACAGTCGCATCTACAAGCTTACTCTGGCCAGTTCACCAGAAGCGATACGCCATTATTTGTTGACCTTAAGACTTTCACAGTACTCCTGCCGGGAGCTCCTCGAGTTTGCCGTTGGAATTCGCCTGTTGACGAGGCATTTGGCTACCTTAAGAGAGTCATAGTTACTCCTGCCACTTGCTCCTCGTTTTTACCACAGTCGCATCTACAAGCTTACTCTGGCCAGTTCACCAGAAACGATACGCCATTATTTGCTGACCTTAAGACTTTCACAGTACTCCTGCCGGGAACTCCTAGAGTTTGCCGTTGGAATTCGCCTGTTGACGAGGCATTTGGCTACCTTAAGAGAGTCATAGTTACTCCTGCCACTTGCTCCTCGTTTTACCACAGTCGCATCTACAAGCTTACTCTGGCCAGTTCACCAGAAGCGATACGCCATTATTTGTTGACCTTAAGACTTTCACAGTACTCCTGCCGGGAGCTCCTCGAGTTTGCCGTTGGAATTCGCCTGTTGACGAGGCATTTGGCTACCTTAAGAGAGTCATAGTTACTCCTGCCACTTGCTCCTCGTTTTTACCACAGTCGCATCTACAAGCTTACTCTGGCCAGTTCACCAGAAACGATACGCCATTATTTGCTGACCTTAAGACTTTCACAGTACTCCTGCCGGGAACTCCTAGAGTTTGCCGTTGGAATTCGCCTGTTGACGAGGCATTTGGCTACCTTAAGAGAGTCATAGTTACTCCTGCCACTTGCTCCTCGTTTTACCACAGTCGCATCTACAAGCTTACTCTGGCCAGTTCACCAGAAGCGATACGCCATTATTTGTTGACCTTAAGACTTTCACAGTACTCCTGCCGGGAGCTCCTCGAGTTTGCCGTTGGAATTCGCCTGTTGACGAGGCATTTGGCTACCTTAAGAGAGTCATAGTTACTCCTGCCACTTGCTCCTCGTTTTACCACAGTCGCATCTACAAGCTTACTCTGGCCAGTTCACCAGAAGCGATACGCCATTATTTGCTGACCTTAAGACTTTCACAGTACTCCTGCCGGGAACTCCTAGAGTTTGCCGTTGGAATTCGCCTGTTGACGAGGCATTTGGCTACCTTAAGAGAGTCATAGTTACTCCTGCCACTTGCTCCTCGTTTTACCACAGTCGCATCTACAAGCTTACTCTGGCCAGTTCACCAGAAGCGATACGCCATTATTTGTTGACCTTAAGACTTTCACAGTACTCCTGCCGGGAGCTCCTCGAGTTTGCCGTTGGAATTCGCCTGTTGACGAGGCATTTGGCTGCCTTAAGAGAGTCATAGTTACTCCTGCCACTTGCTCCTCGTTTTACCACAGTCGCATCTACAAGCTTACTCTGGCCAGTTCACCAGAAGCGATACGCCATTATTTGTTGACCTTAAGACTTTCACAGTACTCCTGCCGGGAGCTCCTCGAGTTTGCCGTTGGAATTCGCCTGTTGACGAGGCATTTGGCTACCTTAAGAGAGTCATAGTTACTCCTGCCACTTGCTCCTCGTTTTACCACAGTCGCATCTACAAGCTTACTCTGGCCAGTTCACCAGAAACGATACGCCATTATTTGCTGATCTTAAGACTTTCACAGTACTCCTGCCGGGAACTCCTAGAGTTTGCCGTTGGAATTCGCCTGTTGACGAGGCATTTGGCTACCTTAAGAGAGTCATAGTTACTCCTGCCACTTGCTCCTCGTTTTACCACAGTCGCATCTACAAGCTTACTCTGGCCAGTTCACCAGAAGCGATACGCCATTATTTGTTGACCTTAAGACTTTCACAGTACTCCTGCCGGGAGCTCCTCGAGTTTGCCGTTGGAATTCGCCTGTTGACGAGGCATTTGGCTACCTTAAGAGAGTCATAGTTACTCCTGCCACTTGCTCCTCGTTTTACCACAGTCGCATCTACAAGCTTACTCTGGCCAGTTCACCAGAAGCGATACGCCATTATTTGCTGACCTTAAGACTTTCACAGTACTCCTGCCGGGAACTCCTAGAGTTTGCCGTTGGAATTCGCCTGTTGACGAGGCATTTGGCTACCTTAAGAGAGTCATAGTTACTCCTGCCACTTGCTCCTCGTTTTTACCACAGTCGCATCTACAAGCTTACTCTGGCCAGTTCACCAGAAGCGATACGCCATTATTTGCTGACCTTAAGACTTTCACAGTACTCCTGCCGGGAACTCCTAGAGTTTGCCGTTGGAATTCGCCTGTGGACGAGGCATTTGGCTACCTTAAGAGAGTCATAGTTACTCCTGCCACTTGCTCCTCGTTTTACCACAGTCGCATCTACAAGCTTACTCTGGCCAGTTCACCAGAAGCGATACGCCATTATTTGCTGACCTTAAGACTTTCACAGTACTCCTGCCGGGAACTCCTAGAGTTTGCCGTTGGAATTCGCCTGTTGACGAGGCATTTGGCTACCTTAAGAGAGTCATAGTTACTCCTGCCACTTGCTCCTCGTTTTACCACAGTCGCATCTACAAGCTTACTCTGGCCAGTTCACCAGAAGCGATACGCCATTATTTGTTGACCTTAAGACTTTCACAGTTCTCCTGCCGGGAGCTCCTCGAGTTTGCCGTTGGAATTCGCCTGTTGACGAGGCATTTGGCTACCTTAAGAGAGTCATAGTTACTCCTGCCACTTGCTCCTCGTTTTTACCACAGTCGCATCTACAAGCTTACTCTGGCCAGTTCACCAGAAACGATACGCCATTATTTGCTGACCTTAAGACTTTCACAGTACTCCTGCCGGGAACTCCTAGAGTTTGCCGTTGGAATTCGCCTGTTGACGAGGCATTTGGCTACCTTAAGAGAGTCATAGTTACTCCTGCCACTTGCTCCTCGTTTTACCACAGTCGCATCTACAAGCTTACTCTGGCCAGTTCACCAGAAGCGATACGCCATTATTTGTTGACCTTAAGACTTTCACAGTACTCCTGCCGGGAGCTCCTCGAGTTTGCCGTTGGAATTCGCCTGTTGACGAGGCATTTGGCTACCTTAAGAGAGTCATAGTTACTCCTGCCACTTGCTCCTCGTTTTTACCACAGTCGCATCTACAAGCTTACTCTGGCCAGTTCACCAGAAACGATACGCCATTATTTGCTGACCTTAAGACTTTCACAGTACTCCTGCCGGGAACTCCTAGAGTTTGCCGTTGGAATTCGCCTGTTGACGAGGCATTTGGCTACCTTAAGAGAGTCATAGTTACTCCTGCCACTTGCTCCTCGTTTTACCACAGTCGCATCTACAAGCTTACTCTGGCCAGTTCACCAGAAGCGATACGCCATTATTTGTTGACCTTAAGACTTTCACAGTACTCCTGCCGGGAGCTCCTCGAGTTTGCCGTTGGAATTCGCCTGTTGACGAGGCATTTGGCTACCTTAAGAGAGTCATAGTTACTCCTGCCACTTGCTCCTCGTTTTACCACAGTCGCATCTACAAGCTTACTCTGGCCAGTTCACCAGAAGCGATACGCCATTATTTGCTGACCTTAAGACTTTCACAGTACTCCTGCCGGGAACTCCTAGAGTTTGCCGTTGGAATTCGCCTGTTGACGAGGCATTTGGCTACCTTAAGAGAGTCATAGTTACTCCTGCCACTTGCTCCTCGTTTTACCACAGTCGCATCTACAAGCTTACTCTGGCCAGTTCACCAGAAGCGATACGCCATTATTTGTTGACCTTAAGACTTTCACAGTACTCCTGCCGGGAGCTCCTCGAGTTTGCCGTTGGAATTCGCCTGTTGACGAGGCATTTGGCTACCTTAAGAGAGTCATAGTTACTCCTGCCACTTGCTCCTCGTTTTTACCACAGTCGCATCTACAAGCTTACTCTGGCCAGTTCACCAGAAACGATACGCCATTATTTGCTGACCTTAAGACTTTCACAGTACTCCTGCCGGGAACTCCTAGAGTTTGCCGTTGGAATTCGCCTGTTGACGAGGCATTTGGCTACCTTAAGAGAGTCATAGTTACTCCTGCCACTTGCTCCTCGTTTTACCACAGTCGCATCTACAAGCTTACTCTGGCCAGTTCACCAGAAGCGATACGCCATTATTTGTTGACCTTAAGACTTTCACAGTACTCCTGCCGGGAGCTCCTCGAGTTTGCCGTTGGAATTCGCCTGTTGACGAGGCATTTGGCTACCTTAAGAGAGTCATAGTTACTCCTGCCACTTGCTCCTCGTTTTACCACAGTCGCATCTACAAGCTTACTCTGGCCAGTTCACCAGAAGCGATACGCCATTATTTGCTGACCTTAAGACTTTCACAGTACTCCTGCCGGGAACTCCTAGAGTTTGCCGTTGGAATTCGCCTGTTGACGAGGCATTTGGCTACCTTAAGAGAGTCATAGTTACTCCTGCCACTTGCTCCTCGTTTTTACCACAGTCGCATCTACAAGCTTACTCTGGCCAGTTCACCACAAGCGATACGCCATTATTTGCTGACCTTAAGACTTTCACAGTACTCCTGCCGGGAACTCCTAGAGTTTGCCGTTGGAATTCGCCTGTGGACGAGGCATTTGGCTACCTTAAGAGAGTCATAGTTACTCCTGCCACTTGCTCCTCGTTTTACCACAGTCGCATCTACAAGCTTACTCTGGCCAGTTCACCAGAAGCGATACGCCATTATTTGCTGACCTTAAGACTTTCACAGTACTCCTGCCGGGAACTCCTAGAGTTTGCCGTTGGAATTCGCCTGTTGACGAGGCATTTGGCTACCTTAAGAGAGTCATAGTTACTCCTGCCACTTGCTCCTCGTTTTACCACAGTCGCATCTACAAGCTTACTCTGGCCAGTTCACCAGAAGCGATACGCCATTATTTGTTGACCTTAAGACTTTCACAGTACTCCTGCCGGGAGCTCCTCGAGTTTGCCGTTGGAATTCGCCTGTTGACGAGGCATTTGGCTACCTTAAGAGAGTCATAGTTACTCCTGCCACTTGCTCCTCGTTTTACCACAGTCGCATCTACAAGCTTACTCTGGCCAGTTCACCAGAAGCGATACGCCATTATTTGTTGACCTTAAGACTTTCACAGTACTCCTGCCGGGAGCTCCTCGAGTTTGCCGTTGGAATTCGCCTGTTGACGAGGCATTTGGCTACCTTAGGAGAGTCATAGTTACTCCTGCCACTTGCTCCTCGTTTTTACCACAGTCGCATCTACAAGCTTACTCTGGCCAGTTCACCAGAAGCGATACGCCATTATTTGCTGACCTTAAGACTTTCACAGTACTCCTGCCGGGAACTCCTAGAGTTTGCCGTTGGAATTCGCCTGTTGACGAGGCATTTGGCTACCTTAAGAGAGTCATAGTTACTCCTGCCACTTGCTCCTCGTTTTACCACAGTCGCATCTACAAGCTTACTCTGGCCAGTTCACCAGAAGCGATACGCCATTATTTGTTGACCTTAAGACTTTCACAGTACTCCTGCCGGGAGCTCCTCGAGTTTGCCTTTGGAATTCGCCTGTTGACGAGGCATTTGACTACCTTAAGAGAGTCATAGTTACTCCTGCCACTTGCTCCTCGTTTTACCACAGTCGCATCTACAAGCTTACTCTGGCCAGTTCACCAGAAGCGATACGCCATTATTTGTTGACCTTAAGACTTTCACAGTACTCCTGCCGGGAGCTCCTCGAGTTTGCCGTTGGAATTCGCCTGTTGACGAGGCATTTGGCTACCTTAAGAGAGTCATAGTTACTCCTGCCACTTGCTCCTCGTTTTTACCACAGTCGCATCTACAAGCTTACTCTGGCCAGTTCACCAGAAGCGATACGCCATTATTTGCTGACCTTAAGACTTTCACAGTACTCCTGCCGGGAACTCCTAGAGTTTGCCGTTGGAATTCGCCTGTTGACGAGGCATTTGGCTACCTTAAGAGAGTCATAGTTACTCCTGCCACTTGCTCCTCGTTTTACCACAGTCGCATCTACAAGCTTACTCTGGCCAGTTCACCAGAAGCGATACGCCATTATTTGCTGACCTTAAGACTTTCACAGTACTCCTGCCGGGAGCTCCTCGAGTTTGCCGTTGGAATTCGCCTGTTGACGAGGCATTTGGCTACCTTAAGAGAGTCATAGTTACTCCTGCCACTTGCTCCTCGTTTTACCACAGTCGCATCTACAAGCTTACTCTGGCCAGTTCACCAGAAGCGATACGCCATTATTTGTTGACCTTAAGACTTTCACAGTACTCCTGCCGGGAGCTCCTCGAGTTTGCCGTTGGAATTCGCCTGTTGACGAGGCATTTGGCTACCTTAAGAGAGTCATAGTTACTCCTGCCACTTGCTCCTCGTTTTTACCACAGTCGCATCTACAAGCTTACTCTGGCCAGTTCACCAGAAACGATACGCCATTATTTGCTGACCTTAAGACTTTCACAGTACTCCTGCCGGGAACTCCTAGAGTTTGCCGTTGGAATTCGCCTGTTGACGAGGCATTTGGCTACCTTAAGAGAGTCATAGTTACTCCTGCCACTTGCTCCTCGTTTTACCACAGTCGCATCTACAAGCTTACTCTGGCCAGTTCACCAGAAGCGATACGCCATTATTTGTTGACCTTAAGACTTTCACAGTACTCCTGCCGGGAGCTCCTCGAGTTTGCCGTTGGAATTCGCCTGTTGACGAGGCATTTGGCTACCTTAAGAGAGTCATAGTTACTCCTGCCACTTGCTCCTCGTTTTTACCACAGTCGCATCTACAAGCTTACTCTGGCCAGTTCACCAGAAACGATACGCCATTATTTGCTGACCTTAAGACTTTCACAGTACTCCTGCCGGGAACTCCTAGAGTTTGCCGTTGGAATTCGCCTGTTGACGAGGCATTTGGCTACCTTAAGAGAGTCATAGTTACTCCTGCCACTTGCTCCTCGTTTTACCACAGTCGCATCTACAAGCTTACTCTGGCCAGTTCACCAGAAGCGATACGCCATTATTTGTTGACCTTAAGACTTTCACAGTACTCCTGCCGGGAGCTCCTCGAGTTTGCCGTTGGAATTCGCCTGTTGACGAGGCATTTGGCTACCTTAAGAGAGTCATAGTTACTCCTGCCACTTGCTCCTCGTTTTTACCACAGTCGCATCTACAAGCTTACTCTGGCCAGTTCACCAGAAGCGATACGCCATTATTTGCTGACCTTAAGACTTTCACAGTACTCCTGCCGGGAACTCCTAGAGTTTGCCGTTGGAATTCGCCTGTTGACGAGGCATTTGGCTACCTTAAGAGAGTCATAGTTACTCCTGCCACTTGCTCCTCGTTTTACCACAGTCGCATCTACAAGCTTACTCTGGCCAGTTCACCAGAAGCGATACGCCATTATTTGCTGACCTTAAGACTTTCACAGTACTCCTGCCGGGAACTCCTAGAGTTTGCCGTTGGAATTCGCCTGTTGACGAGGCATTTGGCTACCTTAAGAGAGTCATAGTTACTCCTGCCACTTGCTCCTCGTTTTACCACAGTCGCATCTACAAGCTTACTCTGGCCAGTTCACCAGAAGCGATACGCCATTATTTGTTGACCTTAAGACTTTCACAGTACTCCTGCCGGGAGCTCCTCGAGTTTGCCGTTGGAATTCGCCTGTTGACGAGGCATTTGGCTACCTTAAGAGAGTCATAGTTACTCCTGCCACTTGCTCCTCGTTTTACCACAGTCGCATCTACAAGCTTACTCTGGCCAGTTCACCAGAAGCGATACGCCATTATTTGTTGACCTTAAGACTTTCACAGTACTCCTGCCGGGAGCTCCTCGAGTTTGCCGTTGGAATTCGCCTGTTGACGAGGCATTTGGCTACCTTAAGAGAGTCATAGTTACTCCTGCCACTTGCTCCTCGTTTTTACCACAGTCGCATCTACAAGCTTACTCTGGCCAGTTCACCAGAAACGATACGCCATTATTTGCTGACCTTAAGACTTTCACAGTACTCCTGCCGGGAACTCCTAGAGTTTGCCGTTGGAATTCGCCTGTTGACGAGGCATTTGGCTACCTTAAGAGAGTCATAGTTACTCCTGCCACTTGCTCCTCGTTTTACCACAGTCGCATCTACAAGCTTACTCTGGCCAGTTCACCAGAAGCGATACGCCATTATTTGTTGACCTTAAGACTTTCACAGTACTCCTGCCGGGAGCTCCTCGAGTTTGCCGTTGGAATTCGCCTGTTGACGAGGCATTTGGCTACCTTAAGAGAGTCATAGTTACTCCTGCCACTTGCTCCTCGTTTTACCACAGTCGCATCTACAAGCTTACTCTGGCCAGTTCACCAGAAGCGATACGCCATTATTTGCTGACCTTAAGACTTTCACAGTACTCCTGCCGGGAACTCCTAGAGTTTGCCGTTGGAATTCGCCTGTTGACGAGGCATTTGGCTACCTTAAGAGAGTCATAGTTACTCCTGCCACTTGCTCCTCGTTTTACCACAGTCGCATCTACAAGCTTACTCTGGCCAGTTCACCAGAAGCGATACGCCATTATTTGTTGACCTTAAGACTTTCACAGTACTCCTGCCGGGAGCTCCTCGAGTTTGCCGTTGGAATTCGCCTGTTGACGAGGCATTTGGCTACCTTAAGAGAGTCATAGTTACTCCTGCCACTTGCTCCTCGTTTTTACCACAGTCGCATCTACAAGCTTACTCTGGCCAGTTCACCAGAAACGATACGCCATTATTTGCTGACCTTAAGACTTTCACAGTACTCCTGCCGGGAACTCCTAGAGTTTGCCGTTGGAATTCGCCTGTTGACGAGGCATTTGGCTACCTTAAGAGAGTCATAGTTACTCCTGCCACTTGCTCCTCGTTTTACCACAGTCGCATCTACAAGCTTACTCTGGCCAGTTCACCAGAAGCGATACGCCATTATTTGTTGACCTTAAGACTTTCACAGTACTCCTGCCGGGAGCTCCTCGAGTTTGCCGTTGGAATTCGCCTGTTGACGAGGCATTTGGCTACCTTAAGAGAGTCATAGTTACTCCTGCCACTTGCTCCTCGTTTTACCACAGTCGCATCTACAAGCTTACTCTGGCCAGTTCACCAGAAGCGATACGCCATTATTTGCTGACCTTAAGACTTTCACAGTACTCCTGCCGGGAACTCCTAGAGTTTGCCGTTGGAATTCGCCTGTTGACGAGGCATTTGGCTACCTTAAGAGAGTCATAGTTACTCCTGCCACTTGCTCCTCGTTTTTACCACAGTCGCATCTACAAGCTTACTCTGGCCAGTTCACCACAAGCGATACGCCATTATTTGCTGACCTTAAGACTTTCACAGTACTCCTGCCGGGAACTCCTAGAGTTTGCCGTTGGAATTCGCCTGTGGACGAGGCATTTGGCTACCTTAAGAGAGTCATAGTTACTCCTGCCACTTGCTCCTCGTTTTACCACAGTCGCATCTACAAGCTTACTCTGGCCAGTTCACCAGAAGCGATACGCCATTATTTGCTGACCTTAAGACTTTCACAGTACTCCTGCCGGGAACTCCTAGAGTTTGCCGTTGGAATTCGCCTGTTGACGAGGCATTTGGCTACCTTAAGAGAGTCATAGTTACTCCTGCCACTTGCTCCTCGTTTTACCACAGTCGCATCTACAAGCTTACTCTGGCCAGTTCACCAGAAGCGATACGCCATTATTTGTTGACCTTAAGACTTTCACAGTACTCCTGCCGGGAGCTCCTCGAGTTTGCCGTTGGAATTCGCCTGTTGACGAGGCATTTGGCTACCTTAAGAGAGTCATAGTTACTCCTGCCACTTGCTCCTCGTTTTACCACAGTCGCATCTACAAGCTTACTCTGGCCAGTTCACCAGAAGCGATACGCCATTATTTGTTGACCTTAAGACTTTCACAGTACTCCTGCCGGGAGCTCCTCGAGTTTGCCGTTGGAATTCGCCTGTTGACGAGGCATTTGGCTACCTTAGGAGAGTCATAGTTACTCCTGCCACTTGCTCCTCGTTTTTACCACAGTCGCATCTACAAGCTTACTCTGGCCAAGTTCACCAGAAGCGATACGCCATTATTTGCTGACCTTAAGACTTTCACAGTACTCCTGCCGGGAACTCCTAGAGTTTGCCGTTGGAATTCGCCTGTTGACGAGGCATTTGGCTACCTTAAGAGAGTCATAGTTACTCCTGCCACTTGCTCCTCGTTTTACCACAGTCGCATCTACAAGCTTACTCTGGCCAGTTCACCAGAAGCGATACGCCATTATTTGCTGACCTTAAGACTTTCACAGTACTCCTGCCGGGAACTCCTAGAGTTTGCCGTTGGAATTCGCCTGTTGACGAGGCATTTGGCTACCTTAAGAGAGTCATAGTTACTCCTGCCACTTGCTCCTCGTTTTACCACAGTCGCATCTACAAGCTTACTCTGGCCAGTTCACCAGAAGCGATACGCCATTATTTGTTGACCTTAAGACTTTCACAGTACTCCTGCCGGGAGCTCCTCGAGTTTGCCGTTGGAATTCGCCTGTTGACGAGGCATTTGGCTACCTTAAGAGAGTCATAGTTACTCCTGCCACTTGCTCCTCGTTTTACCACAGTCGCATCTACAAGCTTACTCTGGCCAGTTCACCAGAAGCGATACGCCAT
Organism: Schistocerca nitens; assembly: GCF_023898315.1. Lineage (NCBI taxonomy): Eukaryota > Metazoa > Arthropoda > Insecta > Orthoptera > Acrididae > Schistocerca > Schistocerca nitens. The sequence continues at coordinate 86,736 of NW_026045752.1, forward strand.
TATTTGTTGACCTTAAGACTTTCACAGTACTCCTGCCGGGAGCTCCTCGAGTTTGCCGTTGGAATTCGCCTGTTGACGAGGCATTTGGCTACCTTAAGAGAGTCATAGTTACTCCTGCCACTTGCTCCTCGTTTTACCACAGTCGCATCTACAAGCTTACTCTGGCCAGTTCACCAGAAGCGATACGCCATTATTTGCTGACCTTAAGACTTTCACAGTACTCCTGCCGGGAGCTCCTCGAGTTTGCCGTTGGAATTCGCCTGTTGACGAGGCATTTGGCTACCTTAGGAGAGTCATAGTTACTCCTGCCACTTGCTCCTCGTTTTTACCACAGTCGCATCTACAAGCTTACTCTGGCCAGTTCACCAGAAGCGATACGCCATTATTTGTTGACCTTAAGACTTTCACAGTACTCCTGCCGGGAGCTCCTCGAGTTTGCCGTTGGAATTCGCCTGTTGACGAGGCATTTGGCTACCTTAAGAGAGTCATAGTTACTCCTGCCACTTGCTCCTCGTTTTTACCACAGTCGCATCTACAAGCTTACTCTGGCCAGTTCACCAGAAACGATACGCCATTATTTGCTGACCTTAAGACTTTCACAGTACTCCTGCCGGGAACTCCTAGAGTTTGCCGTTGGAATTCGCCTGTTGACGAGGCATTTGGCTACCTTAAGAGAGTCATAGTTACTCCTGCCACTTGCTCCTCGTTTTACCACAGTCGCATCTACAAGCTTACTCTGGCCAGTTCACCAGAAGCGATACGCCATTATTTGCTGACCTTAAGACTTTCACAGTACTCCTGCCGGGAACTCCTAGAGTTTGCCGTTGGAATTCGCCTGTTGACGAGGCATTTGGCTACCTTAAGAGAGTCATAGTTACTCCTGCCACTTGCTCCTCGTTTTACCACAGTCGCATCTACAAGCTTACTCTGGCCAGTTCACCAGAAGCGATACGCCATTATTTGCTGACCTTAAGACTTTCACAGTACTCCTGCCGGGAACTCCTAGAGTTTGCCGTTGGAATTCGCCTGTTGACGAGGCATTTGGCTACCTTAAGAGAGTCATAGTTACTCCTGCCACTTGCTCCTCGTTTTACCACAGTCGCATCTACAAGCTTACTCTGGCCAGTTCACCAGAAGCGATACGCCATTATTTGTTGACCTTAAGACTTTCACAGTACTCCTGCCGGGAGCTCCTCGAGTTTGCCGTTGGAATTCGCCTGTTGACGAGGCATTTGGCTACCTTAAGAGAGTCATAGTTACTCCTGCCACTTGCTCCTCGTTTTACCACAGTCGCATCTACAAGCTTACTCTGGCCAGTTCACCAGAAGCGATACGCCATTATTTGTTGACCTTAAGACTTTCACAGTACTCCTGCCGGGAGCTCCTCGAGTTTGCCGTTGGAATTCGCCTGTTGACGAGGCATTTGGCTACCTTAGGAGAGTCATAGTTACTCCTGCCACTTGCTCCTCGTTTTTACCACAGTCGCATCTACAAGCTTACTCTGGCCAGTTCACCAGAAACGATACGCCATTATTTGCTGACCTTAAGACTTTCACAGTACTCCTGCCGGGAACTCCTAGAGTTTGCCGTTGGAATTCGCCTGTGGACGAGGCATTTGGCTACCTTAAGAGAGTCATAGTTACTCCTGCCACTTGCTCCTCGTTTTACCACAGTCGCATCTACAAGCTTACTCCGGCCAGTTCACCAGAAGCGATACGCCATTATTTGTTGACCTTAAGACTTTCACAGTACTCCTGCCGGGAGCTCCTCGAGTTTGCCTTTGGAATTCGCCTGTTGACGAGGCATTTGACTACCTTAAGAGAGTCATAGTTACTCCTGCCACTTGCTCCTCGTTTTACCACAGTCGCATCTACAAGCTTACTCTGGCCAGTTCACCAGAAGCGATACGCCATTATTTGTTGACCTTAAGACTTTCACAGTACTCCTGCCGGGAGCTCCTCGAGTTTGCCGTTGGAATTCGCCTGTTGACGAGGCATTTGGCTACCTTAAGAGAGTCATAGTTACTCCTGCCACTTGCTCCTCGTTTTACCACAGTCGCATCTACAAGCTTACTCTGGCCAGTTCACCAGAAGCGATACGCCATTATTTGTTGACCTTAAGACTTTCACAGTACTCCTGCCGGGAGCTCCTCGAGTTTGCCGTTGGAATTCGCCTGTTGACGAGGCATTTGGCTACCTTAAGAGAGTCATAGTTACTCCTGCCACTTGCTCCTCGTTTTACCACAGTCGCATCTACAAGCTTACTCCGGCCAGTTCACCAGAAGCGATACGCCATTATTTGTTGACCTTAAGACTTTCACAGTACTCCTGCCGGGAGCTCCTCGAGTTTGCCTTTGGAATTCGCCTGTTGACGAGGCATTTGACTACCTTAAGAGAGTCATAGTTACTCCTGCCACTTGCTCCTCGTTTTACCACAGTCGCATCTACAAGCTTACTCTGGCCAGTTCACCAGAAGCGATACGCCATTATTTGTTGACCTTAAGACTTTCACAGTACTCCTGCCGGGAGCTCCTCGAGTTTGCCGTTGGAATTCGCCTGTTGACGAGGCATTTGGCTACCTTAAGAGAGTCATAGTTACTCCTGCCACTTGCTCCTCGTTTTACCACAGTCGCATCTACAAGCTTACTCTGGCCAGTTCACCAGAAGCGATACGCCATTATTTGTTGACCTTAAGACTTTCACAGTACTCCTGCCGGGAGCTCCTCGAGTTTGCCGTTGGAATTCGCCTGTTGACGAGGCATTTGGCTACCTTAAGAGAGTCATAGTTACTCCTGCCACTTGCTCCTCGTTTTACCACAGTCGCATCTACAAGCTTACTCTGGCCAGTTCACCAGAAGCGATACGCCATTATTTGTTGACCTTAAGACTTTCACAGTACTCCTGCCGGGAACTCCTAGAGTTTGCCGTTGGAATTCGCCTGTGGACGAGGCATTTGGCTACCTTAAGAGAGTCATAGTTACTCCTGCCACTTGCTCCTCGTTTTACCACAGTCGCATCTACAAGCTTACTCCGGCCAGTTCACCAGAAGCGATACGCCATTATTTGTTGACCTTAAGACTTTCACAGTACTCCTGCCGGGAGCTCCTCGAGTTTGCCTTTGGAATTCGCCTGTTGACGAGGCATTTGACTACCTTAAGAGAGTCATAGTTACTCCTGCCACTTGCTCCTCGTTTTACCACAGTCGCATCTACAAGCTTACTCTGGCCAGTTCACCAGAAGCGATACGCCATTATTTGTTGACCTTAAGACTTTCACAGTACTCCTGCCGGGAGCTCCTCGAGTTTGCCGTTGGAATTCGCCTGTTGACGAGGCATTTGGCTACCTTAAGAGAGTCATAGTTACTCCTGCCACTTGCTCCTCGTTTTACCACAGTCGCATCTACAAGCTTACTCTGGCCAGTTCACCAGAAGCGATACGCCATTATTTGTTGACCTTAAGACTTTCACAGTACTCCTGCCGGGAGCTCCTCGAGTTTGCCGTTGGAATTCGCCTGTTGACGAGGCATTTGGCTACCTTAAGAGAGTCATAGTTACTCCTGCCACTTGCTCCTCGTTTTACCACAGTCGCATCTACAAGCTTACTCTGGCCAGTTCACCAGAAGCGATACGCCATTATTTGTTGACCTTAAGACTTTCACAGTACTCCTGCCGGGAGCTCCTCGAGTTTGCCGTTGGAATTCGCCTGTTGACGAGGCATTTGGCTACCTTAAGAGAGTCATAGTTACTCCTGCCACTTGCTCCTCGTTTTACCACAGTCGCATCTACAAGCTTACTCTGGCCAGTTCACCAGAAGCGATACGCCATTATTTGTTGACCTTAAGACTTTCACAGTACTCCTGCCGGGAGCTCCTCGAGTTTGCCGTTGGAATTCGCCTGTTGACGAGGCATTTGGCTACCTTAAGAGAGTCATAGTTACTCCTGCCACTTGCTCCTCGTTTTACCACAGTCGCATCTACAAGCTTACTCTGGCCAGTTCACCAGAAGCGATACGCCATTATTTGTTGACCTTAAGACTTTCACAGTACTCCTGCCGGGAGCTCCTCGAGTTTGCCGTTGGAATTCGCCTGTTGACGAGGCATTTGGCTACCTTAAGAGAGTCATAGTTACTCCTGCCACTTGCTCCTCGTTTTTACCACAGTCGCATCTACAAGCTTACTCTGGCCAGTTCACCAGAAACGATACGCCATTATTTGCTGACCTTAAGACTTTCACAGTACTCCTGCCGGGAACTCCTAGAGTTTGCCGTTGGAATTCGCCTGTTGACGAGGCATTTGGCTACCTTAAGAGAGTCATAGTTACTCCTGCCACTTGCTCCTCGTTTTACCACAGTCGCATCTACAAGCTTACTCTGGCCAGTTCACCAGAAGCGATACGCCATTATTTGCTGACCTTAAGACTTTCACAGTACTCCTGCCGGGAACTCCTAGAGTTTGCCGTTGGAATTCGCCTGTTGACGAGGCATTTGGCTACCTTAAGAGAGTCATAGTTACTCCTGCCACTTGCTCCTCGTTTTACCACAGTCGCATCTACAAGCTTACTCTGGCCAGTTCACCAGAAGCGATACGCCATTATTTGCTGACCTTAAGACTTTCACAGTACTCCTGCCGGGAACTCCTAGAGTTTGCCGTTGGAATTCGCCTGTTGACGAGGCATTTGGCTACCTTAAGAGAGTCATAGTTACTCCTGCCACTTGCTCCTCGTTTTACCACAGTCGCATCTACAAGCTTACTCTGGCCAGTTCACCAGAAGCGATACGCCATTATTTGTTGACCTTAAGACTTTCACAGTACTCCTGCCGGGAGCTCCTCGAGTTTGCCGTTGGAATTCGCCTGTTGACGAGGCATTTGGCTACCTTAAGAGAGTCATAGTTACTCCTGCCACTTGCTCCTCGTTTTACCACAGTCGCATCTACAAGCTTACTCTGGCCAGTTCACCAGAAACGATACGCCATTATTTGCTGACCTTAAGACTTTCACAGTACTCCTGCCGGGAGCTCCTCGAGTTTGCCGTTGGAATTCGCCTGTTGACGAGGCATTTGGCTACCTTAGGAGAGTCATAGTTACTCCTGCCACTTGCTCCTCGTTTTTACCACAGTCGCATCTACAAGCTTACTCTGGCCAGTTCACCAGAAGCGATACGCCATTATTTGTTGACCTTAAGACTTTCACAGTACTCCTGCCGGGAGCTCCTCGAGTTTGCCGTTGGAATTCGCCTGTTGACGAGGCATTTGGCTACCTTAAGAGAGTCATAGTTACTCCTGCCACTTGCTCCTCGTTTTTACCACAGTCGCATCTACAAGCTTACTCTGGCCAGTTCACCAGAAACGATACGCCATTATTTGCTGACCTTAAGACTTTCACAGTACTCCTGCCGGGAACTCCTAGAGTTTGCCGTTGGAATTCGCCTGTTGACGAGGCATTTGGCTACCTTAAGAGAGTCATAGTTACTCCTGCCACTTGCTCCTCGTTTTACCACAGTCGCATCTACAAGCTTACTCTGGCCAGTTCACCAGAAGCGATACGCCATTATTTGCTGACCTTAAGACTTTCACAGTACTCCTGCCGGGAACTCCTAGAGTTTGCCGTTGGAATTCGCCTGTTGACGAGGCATTTGGCTACCTTAAGAGAGTCATAGTTACTCCTGCCACTTGCTCCTCGTTTTACCACAGTCGCATCTACAAGCTTACTCTGGCCAGTTCACCAGAAGCGATACGCCATTATTTGCTGACCTTAAGACTTTCACAGTACTCCTGCCGGGAACTCCTAGAGTTTGCCGTTGGAATTCGCCTGTTGACGAGGCATTTGGCTACCTTAAGAGAGTCATAGTTACTCCTGCCACTTGCTCCTCGTTTTACCACAGTCGCATCTACAAGCTTACTCTGGCCAGTTCACCAGAAGCGATACGCCATTATTTGTTGACCTTAAGACTTTCACAGTACTCCTGCCGGGAGCTCCTCGAGTTTGCCGTTGGAATTCGCCTGTTGACGAGGCATTTGGCTACCTTAAGAGAGTCATAGTTACTCCTGCCACTTGCTCCTCGTTTTACCACAGTCGCATCTACAAGCTTACTCTGGCCAGTTCACCAGAAGCGATACGCCATTATTTGTTGACCTTAAGACTTTCACAGTACTCCTGCCGGGAGCTCCTCGAGTTTGCCGTTGGAATTCGCCTGTTGACGAGGCATTTGGCTACCTTAGGAGAGTCATAGTTACTCCTGCCACTTGCTCCTCGTTTTTACCACAGTCGCATCTACAAGCTTACTCTGGCCAGTTCACCAGAAACGATACGCCATTATTTGCTGACCTTAAGACTTTCACAGTACTCCTGCCGGGAACTCCTAGAGTTTGCCGTTGGAATTCGCCTGTGGACGAGGCATTTGGCTACCTTAAGAGAGTCATAGTTACTCCTGCCACTTGCTCCTCGTTTTACCACAGTCGCATCTACAAGCTTACTCCGGCCAGTTCACCAGAAGCGATACGCCATTATTTGTTGACCTTAAGACTTTCACAGTACTCCTGCCGGGAGCTCCTCGAGTTTGCCTTTGGAATTCGCCTGTTGACGAGGCATTTGACTACCTTAAGAGAGTCATAGTTACTCCTGCCACTTGCTCCTCGTTTTACCACAGTCGCATCTACAAGCTTACTCTGGCCAGTTCACCAGAAGCGATACGCCATTATTTGTTGACCTTAAGACTTTCACAGTACTCCTGCCGGGAGCTCCTCGAGTTTGCCGTTGGAATTCGCCTGTTGACGAGGCATTTGGCTACCTTAAGAGAGTCATAGTTACTCCTGCCACTTGCTCCTCGTTTTTACCACAGTCGCATCTACAAGCTTACTCTGGCCAGTTCACCAGAAGCGATACGCCATTATTTGCTGACCTTAAGACTTTCACAGTACTCCTGCCGGGAACTCCTAGAGTTTGCCGTTGGAATTCGCCTGTTGACGAGGCATTTGGCTACCTTAAGAGAGTCATAGTTACTCCTGCCACTTGCTCCTCGTTTTACCACAGTCGCATCTACAAGCTTACTCTGGCCAGTTCACCAGAAGCGATACGCCATTATTTGCTGACCTTAAGACTTTCACAGTACTCCTGCCGGGAACTCCTAGAGTTTGCCGTTGGAATTCGCCTGTTGACGAGGCATTTGGCTACCTTAAGAGAGTCATAGTTACTCCTGCCACTTGCTCCTCGTTTTACCACAGTCGCATCTACAAGCTTACTCTGGCCAGTTCACCAGAAGCGATACGCCATTATTTGTTGACCTTAAGACTTTCACAGTACTCCTGCCGGGAGCTCCTCGAGTTTGCCGTTGGAATTCGCCTGTTGACGAGGCATTTGGCTACCTTAAGAGAGTCATAGTTACTCCTGCCACTTGCTCCTCGTTTTACCACAGTCGCATCTACAAGCTTACTCTGGCCAGTTCACCAGAAGCGATACGCCATTATTTGTTGACCTTAAGACTTTCACAGTACTCCTGCCGGGAGCTCCTCGAGTTTGCCGTTGGAATTCGCCTGTTGACGAGGCATTTGGCTACCTTAAGAGAGTCATAGTTACTCCTGCCACTTGCTCCTCGTTTTTACCACAGTCGCATCTACAAGCTTACTCTGGCCAGTTCACCAGAAGCGATACGCCATTATTTGCTGACCTTAAGACTTTCACAGTACTCCTGCCGGGAACTCCTAGAGTTTGCCGTTGGAATTCGCCTGTTGACGAGGCATTTGGCTACCTTAAGAGAGTCATAGTTACTCCTGCCACTTGCTCCTCGTTTTACCACAGTTGCATCTACAAGCTTACTCTGGCCAGTTCACCAGAAGCGATACGCCATTATTTGCTGACCTTAAGACTTTCACAGTACTCCTGCCGGGAACTCCTAGAGTTTGCCGTTGGAATTCGCCTGTTGACGAGGCATTTGGCTACCTTAAGAGAGTCATAGTTACTCCTGCCACTTGCTCCTCGTTTTACCACAGTCGCATCTACAAGCTTACTCTGGCCAGTTCACCAGAAGCGATACGCCATTATTTGTTGACCTTAAGACTTTCACAGTACTCCTGCCGGGAGCTCCTCGAGTTTGCCGTTGGAATTCGCCTGTTGACGAGGCATTTGGCTACCTTAAGAGAGTCATAGTTACTCCTGCCACTTGCTCCTCGTTTTACCACAGTCGCATCTACAAGCTTACTCTGGCCAGTTCACCAGAAGCGATACGCCATTATTTGTTGACCTTAAGACTTTCACAGTACTCCTGCCGGGAGCTCCTCGAGTTTGCCGTTGGAATTCGCCTGTTGACGAGGCATTTGGCTACCTTAGGAGAGTCATAGTTACTCCTGCCACTTGCTCCTCGTTTTTACCACAGTCGCATCTACAAGCTTACTCTGGCCAGTTCACCAGAAACGATACGCCATTATTTGCTGACCTTAAGACTTTCACAGTACTCCTGCCGGGAACTCCTAGAGTTTGCCGTTGGAATTCGCCTGTGGACGAGGCATTTGGCTACCTTAAGAGAGTCATAGTTACTCCTGCCACTTGCTCCTCGTTTTACCACAGTCGCATCTACAAGCTTACTCTGGCCAGTTCACCAGAAGCGATACGCCATTATTTGTTGACCTTAAGACTTTCACAGTACTCCTGCCGGGAGCTCCTCGAGTTTGCCTTTGGAATTCGCCTGTTGACGAGGCATTTGACTACCTTAAGAGAGTCATAGTTACTCCTGCCACTTGCTCCTCGTTTTACCACAGTCGCATCTACAAGCTTACTCTGGCCAGTTCACCAGAAGCGATACGCCATTATTTGTTGACCTTAAGACTTTCACAGTACTCCTGCCGGGAGCTCCTCGAGTTTGCCGTTGGAATTCGCCTGTTGACGAGGCATTTGGCTACCTTAAGAGAGTCATAGTTACTCCTGCCACTTGCTCCTCGTTTTTACCACAGTCGCATCTACAAGCTTACTCTGGCCAGTTCACCAGAAGCGATACGCCATTATTTGCTGACCTTAAGACTTTCACAGTACTCCTGCCGGGAACTCCTAGAGTTTGCCGTTGGAATTCGCCTGTTGACGAGGCATTTGGCTACCTTAAGAGAGTCATAGTTACTCCTGCCACTTGCTCCTCGTTTTACCACAGTCGCATCTACAAGCTTACTCTGGCCAGTTCACCAGAAGCGATACGCCATTATTTGCTGACCTTAAGACTTTCACAGTACTCCTGCCGGGAACTCCTAGAGTTTGCCGTTGGAATTCGCCTGTTGACGAGGCATTTGGCTACCTTAAGAGAGTCATAGTTACTCCTGCCACTTGCTCCTCGTTTTACCACAGTCGCATCTACAAGCTTACTCTGGCCAGTTCACCAGAAGCGATACGCCATTATTTGTTGACCTTAAGACTTTCACAGTACTCCTGCCGGGAGCTCCTCGAGTTTGCCGTTGGAATTCGCCTGTTGACGAGGCATTTGGCTACCTTAAGAGAGTCATAGTTACTCCTGCCACTTGCTCCTCGTTTTACCACAGTCGCATCTACAAGCTTACTCTGGCCAGTTCACCAGAAGCGATACGCCATTATTTGTTGACCTTAAGACTTTCACAGTACTCCTGCCGGGAGCTCCTCGAGTTTGCCGTTGGAATTCGCCTGTTGACGAGGCATTTGGCTACCTTAAGAGAGTCATAGTTACTCCTGCCACTTGCTCCTCGTTTTACCACAGTCGCATCTACAAGCTTACTCTGGCCAGTTCACCAGAAGCGATACGCCATTATTTGTTGACCTTAAGACTTTCACAGTACTCCTGCCGGGAGCTCCTCGAGTTTGCCGTTGGAATTCGCCTGTTGACGAGGCATTTGGCTACCTTAAGAGAGTCATAGTTACTCCTGCCACTTGCTCCTCGTTTTACCACAGTCGCATCTACAAGCTTACTCTGGCCAGTTCACCAGAAGCGATACGCCATTATTTGTTGACCTTAAGACTTTCACAGTACTCCTGCCGGGAGCTCCTCGAGTTTGCCGTTGGAATTCGCCTGTTGACGAGGCATTTGGCTACCTTAAGAGAGTCATAGTTACTCCTGCCACTTGCTCCTCGTTTTTACCACAGTCGCATCTACAAGCTTACTCTGGCCAGTTCACCAGAAACGATACGCCATTATTTGCTGACCTTAAGACTTTCACAGTACTCCTGCCGGGAACTCCTAGAGTTTGCCGTTGGAATTCGCCTGTTGACGAGGCATTTGGCTACCTTAAGAGAGTCATAGTTACTCCTGCCACTTGCTCCTCGTTTTACCACAGTCGCATCTACAAGCTTACTCTGGCCAGTTCACCAGAAGCGATACGCCATTATTTGCTGACCTTAAGACTTTCACAGTACTCCTGCCGGGAACTCCTAGAGTTTGCCGTTGGAATTCGCCTGTTGACGAGGCATTTGGCTACCTTAAGAGAGTCATAGTTACTCCTGCCACTTGCTCCTCGTTTTACCACAGTCGCATCTACAAGCTTACTCTGGCCAGTTCACCAGAAGCGATACGCCATTATTTGCTGACCTTAAGACTTTCACAGTACTCCTGCCGGGAACTCCTAGAGTTTGCCGTTGGAATTCGCCTGTTGACGAGGCATTTGGCTACCTTAAGAGAGTCATAGTTACTCCTGCCACTTGCTCCTCGTTTTACCACAGTCGCATCTACAAGCTTACTCTGGCCAGTTCACCAGAAGCGATACGCCATTATTTGTTGACCTTAAGACTTTCACAGTACTCCTGCCGGGAGCTCCTCGAGTTTGCCGTTGGAATTCGCCTGTTGACGAGGCATTTGGCTACCTTAAGAGAGTCATAGTTACTCCTGCCACTTGCTCCTCGTTTTACCACAGTCGCATCTACAAGCTTACTCTGGCCAGTTCACCAGAAACGATACGCCATTATTTGCTGACCTTAAGACTTTCACAGTACTCCTGCCGGGAGCTCCTCGAGTTTGCCGTTGGAATTCGCCTGTTGACGAGGCATTTGGCTACCTTAGGAGAGTCATAGTTACTCCTGCCACTTGCTCCTCGTTTTTACCACAGTCGCATCTACAAGCTTACTCTGGCCAGTTCACCAGAAGCGATACGCCATTATTTGTTGACCTTAAGACTTTCACAGTACTCCTGCCGGGAGCTCCTCGAGTTTGCCGTTGGAATTCGCCTGTTGACGAGGCATTTGGCTACCTTAAGAGAGTCATAGTTACTCCTGCCACTTGCTCCTCGTTTTTACCACAGTCGCATCTACAAGCTTACTCTGGCCAGTTCACCAGAAACGATACGCCATTATTTGCTGACCTTAAGACTTTCACAGTACTCCTGCCGGGAACTCCTAGAGTTTGCCGTTGGAATTCGCCTGTTGACGAGGCATTTGGCTACCTTAAGAGAGTCATAGTTACTCCTGCCACTTGCTCCTCGTTTTACCACAGTCGCATCTACAAGCTTACTCTGGCCAGTTCACCAGAAGCGATACGCCATTATTTGCTGACCTTAAGACTTTCACAGTACTCCTGCCGGGAACTCCTAGAGTTTGCCGTTGGAATTCGCCTGTTGACGAGGCATTTGGCTACCTTAAGAGAGTCATAGTTACTCCTGCCACTTGCTCCTCGTTTTACCACAGTCGCATCTACAAGCTTACTCTGGCCAGTTCACCAGAAGCGATACGCCATTATTTGCTGACCTTAAGACTTTCACAGTACTCCTGCCGGGAACTCCTAGAGTTTGCCGTTGGAATTCGCCTGTTGACGAGGCATTTGGCTACCTTAAGAGAGTCATAGTTACTCCTGCCACTTGCTCCTCGTTTTACCACAGTCGCATCTACAAGCTTACTCTGGCCAGTTCACCAGAAGCGATACGCCATTATTTGTTGACCTTAAGACTTTCACAGTACTCCTGCCGGGAGCTCCTCGAGTTTGCCGTTGGAATTCGCCTGTTGACGAGGCATTTGGCTACCTTAAGAGAGTCATAGTTACTCCTGCCACTTGCTCCTCGTTTTACCACAGTCGCATCTACAAGCTTACTCTGGCCAGTTCACCAGAAGCGATACGCCATTATTTGTTGACCTTAAGACTTTCACAGTACTCCTGCCGGGAGCTCCTCGAGTTTGCCGTTGGAATTCGCCTGTTGACGAGGCATTTGGCTACCTTAGGAGAGTCATAGTTACTCCTGCCACTTGCTCCTCGTTTTTACCACAGTCGCATCTACAAGCTTACTCTGGCCAGTTCACCAGAAACGATACGCCATTATTTGCTGACCTTAAGACTTTCACAGTACTCCTGCCGGGAACTCCTAGAGTTTGCCGTTGGAATTCGCCTGTGGACGAGGCATTTGGCTACCTTAAGAGAGTCATAGTTACTCCTGCCACTTGCTCCTCGTTTTACCACAGTCGCATCTACAAGCTTACTCCGGCCAGTTCACCAGAAGCGATACGCCATTATTTGTTGACCTTAAGACTTTCACAGTACTCCTGCCGGGAGCTCCTCGAGTTTGCCTTTGGAATTCGCCTGTTGACGAGGCATTTGACTACCTTAAGAGAGTCATAGTTACTCCTGCCACTTGCTCCTCGTTTTACCACAGTCGCATCTACAAGCTTACTCTGGCCAGTTCACCAGAAGCGATACGCCATTATTTGTTGACCTTAAGACTTTCACAGTACTCCTGCCGGGAGCTCCTCGAGTTTGCCGTTGGAATTCGCCTGTTGACGAGGCATTTGGCTACCTTAAGAGAGTCATAGTTACTCCTGCCACTTGCTCCTCGTTTTTACCACAGTCGCATCTACAAGCTTACTCTGGCCAGTTCACCAGAAGCGATACGCCATTATTTGCTGACCTTAAGACTTTCACAGTACTCCTGCCGGGAACTCCTAGAGTTTGCCGTTGGAATTCGCCTGTTGACGAGGCATTTGGCTACCTTAAGAGAGTCATAGTTACTCCTGCCACTTGCTCCTCGTTTTACCACAGTCGCATCTACAAGCTTACTCTGGCCAGTTCACCAGAAGCGATACGCCATTATTTGCTGACCTTAAGACTTTCACAGTACTCCTGCCGGGAACTCCTAGAGTTTGCCGTTGGAATTCGCCTGTTGACGAGGCATTTGGCTACCTTAAGAGAGTCATAGTTACTCCTGCCACTTGCTCCTCGTTTTACCACAGTCGCATCTACAAGCTTACTCTGGCCAGTTCACCAGAAGCGATACGCCATTATTTGTTGACCTTAAGACTTTCACAGTACTCCTGCCGGGAGCTCCTCGAGTTTGCCGTTGGAATTCGCCTGTTGACGAGGCATTTGGCTACCTTAAGAGAGTCATAGTTACTCCTGCCACTTGCTCCTCGTTTTACCACAGTCGCATCTACAAGCTTACTCTGGCCAGTTCACCAGAAGCGATACGCCATTATTTGTTGACCTTAAGACTTTCACAGTACTCCTGCCGGGAGCTCCTCGAGTTTGCCGTTGGAATTCGCCTGTTGACGAGGCATTTGGCTACCTTAAGAGAGTCATAGTTACTCCTGCCACTTGCTCCTCGTTTTTACCACAGTCGCATCTACAAGCTTACTCTGGCCAGTTCACCAGAAGCGATACGCCATTATTTGCTGACCTTAAGACTTTCACAGTACTCCTGCCGGGAACTCCTAGAGTTTGCCGTTGGAATTCGCCTGTTGACGAGGCATTTGGCTACCTTAAGAGAGTCATAGTTACTCCTGCCACTTGCTCCTCGTTTTACCACAGTCGCATCTACAAGCTTACTCTGGCCAGTTCACCAGAAGCGATACGCCATTATTTGCTGACCTTAAGACTTTCACAGTACTCCTGCCGGGAACTCCTAGAGTTTGCCGTTGGAATTCGCCTGTTGACGAGGCATTTGGCTACCTTAAGAGAGTCATAGTTACTCCTGCCACTTGCTCCTCGTTTTACCACAGTCGCATCTACAAGCTTACTCTGGCCAGTTCACCAGAAGCGATACGCCATTATTTGTTGACCTTAAGACTTTCACAGTACTCCTGCCGGGAGCTCCTCGAGTTTGCCGTTGGAATTCGCCTGTTGACGAGGCATTTGGCTACCTTAAGAGAGTCATAGTTACTCCTGCCACTTGCTCCTCGTTTTACCACAGTCGCATCTACAAGCTTACTCTGGCCAGTTCACCAGAAGCGATACGCCATTATTTGTTGACCTTAAGACTTTCACAGTACTCCTGCCGGGAGCTCCTCGAGTTTGCCGTTGGAATTCGCCTGTTGACGAGGCATTTGGCTACCTTAGGAGAGTCATAGTTACTCCTGCCACTTGCTCCTCGTTTTTACCACAGTCGCATCTACAAGCTTACTCTGGCCAGTTCACCAGAAGCGATACGCCATTATTTGTTGACCTTAAGACTTTCACAGTACTCCTGCCGGGAGCTCCTCGAGTTTGCCGTTGGAATTCGCCTGTTGACGAGGCATTTGGCTACCTTAAGAGAGTCATAGTTACTCCTGCCACTTGCTCCTCGTTTTACCACAGTCGCATCTACAAGCTTACTCTGGCCAGTTCACCAGAAGCGATACGCCATTATTTGTTGACCTTAAGACTTTCACAGTACTCCTGCCGGGAGCTCCTCGAGTTTGCCGTTGGAATTCGCCTGTTGACGAGGCATTTGGCTACCTTAGGAGAGTCATAGTTACTCCTGCCACTTGCTCCTCGTTTTTACCACAGTCGCATCTACAAGCTTACTCTGGCCAGTTCACCAGAAACGATACGCCATTATTTGCTGACCTTAAGACTTTCACAGTACTCCTGCCGGGAGCTCCTCGAGTTTGCCGTTGGAATTCGCCTGTTGACGAGGCATTTGGCTACCTTAGGAGAGTCATAGTTACTCCTGCCACTTGCTCCTCGTTTTTACCACAGTCGCATCTACAAGCTTACTCTGGCCAGTTCACCAGAAGCGATACGCCATTATTTGCTGACCTTAAGACTTTCACAGTACTCCTGCCGGGAACTCCTAGAGTTTGCCGTTGGAATTCGCCTGTTGACGAGGCATTTGGCTACCTTAAGAGAGTCATAGTTACTCCTGCCACTTGCTCCTCGTTTTACCACAGTCGCATCTACAAGCTTACTCTGGCCAGTTCACCAGAAGCGATACGCCATTATTTGTTGACCTTAAGACTTTCACAGTACTCCTGCCGGGAGCTCCTCGAGTTTGCCGTTGGAATTCGCCTGTTGACGAGGCATTTGGCTACCTTAAGAGAGTCATAGTTACTCCTGCCACTTGCTCCTCGTTTTACCACAGTCGCATCTACAAGCTTACTCTGGCCAGTTCACCAGAAGCGATACGCCATTATTTGCTGACCTTAAGACTTTCACAGTACTCCTGCCGGGAGCTCCTCGAGTTTGCCTTTGGAATTCGCCTGTTGACGAGGCATTTGACTACCTTAAGAGAGTCATAGTTACTCCTGCCACTTGCTCCTCGTTTTACCACAGTCGCATCTACAAGCTTACTCTGGCCAGTTCACCAGAAGCGATACGCCATTATTTGTTGACCTTAAGACTTTCACAGTACTCCTGCCGGGAGCTCCTCGAGTTTGCCGTTGGAATTCGCCTGTTGACGAGGCATTTGGCTACCTTAAGAGAGTCATAGTTACTCCTGCCACTTGCTCCTCGTTTTTACCACAGTCGCATCTACAAGCTTACTCTGGCCAGTTCACCAGAAGCGATACGCCATTATTTGCTGACCTTAAGACTTTCACAGTACTCCTGCCGGGAACTCCTAGAGTTTGCCGTTGGAATTCGCCTGTTGACGAGGCATTTGGCTACCTTAAGAGAGTCATAGTTACTCCTGCCACTTGCTCCTCGTTTTACCACAGTCGCATCTACAAGCTTACTCTGGCCAGTTCACCAGAAGCGATACGCCATTATTTGCTGACCTTAAGACTTTCACAGTACTCCTGCCGGGAACTCCTAGAGTTTGCCGTTGGAATTCGCCTGTTGACGAGGCATTTGGCTACCTTAAGAGAGTCATAGTTACTCCTGCCACTTGCTCCTCGTTTTACCACAGTCGCATCTACAAGCTTACTCTGGCCAGTTCACCAGAAGCGATACGCCATTATTTGTTGACCTTAAGACTTTCACAGTACTCCTGCCGGGAGCTCCTCGAGTTTGCCGTTGGAATTCGCCTGTTGACGAGGCATTTGGCTACCTTAAGAGAGTCATAGTTACTCCTGCCACTTGCTCCTCGTTTTACCACAGTCGCATCTACAAGCTTACTCTGGCCAGTTCACCAGAAGCGATACGCCATTATTTGTTGACCTTAAGACTTTCACAGTACTCCTGCCGGGAGCTCCTCGAGTTTGCCGTTGGAATTCGCCTGTTGACGAGGCATTTGGCTACCTTAGGAGAGTCATAGTTACTCCTGCCACTTGCTCCTCGTTTTTACCACAGTCGCATCTACAAGCTTACTCTGGCCAGTTCACCAGAAGCGATACGCCATTATTTGTTGACCTTAAGACTTTCACAGTACTCCTGCCGGGAGCTCCTCGAGTTTGCCGTTGGAATTCGCCTGTTGACGAGGCATTTGGCTACCTTAAGAGAGTCATAGTTACTCCTGCCACTTGCTCCTCGTTTTACCACAGTCGCATCTACAAGCTTACTCTGGCCAGTTCACCAGAAGCGATACGCCATTATTTGTTGACCTTAAGACTTTCACAGTACTCCTGCCGGGAGCTCCTCGAGTTTGCCGTTGGAATTCGCCTGTTGACGAGGCATTTGGCTACCTTAGGAGAGTCATAGTTACTCCTGCCACTTGCTCCTCGTTTTTACCACAGTCGCATCTACAAGCTTACTCTGGCCAGTTCACCAGAAACGATACGCCATTATTTGCTGACCTTAAGACTTTCACAGTACTCCTGCCGGGAGCTCCTCGAGTTTGCCGTTGGAATTCGCCTGTTGACGAGGCATTTGGCTACCTTAGGAGAGTCATAGTTACTCCTGCCACTTGCTCCTCGTTTTTACCACAGTCGCATCTACAAGCTTACTCTGGCCAGTTCACCAGAAGCGATACGCCATTATTTGTTGACCTTAAGACTTTCACAGTACTCCTGCCGGGAGCTCCTCGAGTTTGCCGTTGGAATTCGCCTGTTGACGAGGCATTTGGCTACCTTAGGAGAGTCATAGTTACTCCTGCCACTTGCTCCTCGTTTTTACCACAGTCGCATCTACAAGCTTACTCTGGCCAGTTCACCAGAAGCGATACGCCATTATTTGTTGACCTTAAGACTTTCACAGTACTCCTGCCGGGAGCTCCTCGAGTTTGCCGTTGGAATTCGCCTGTTGACGAGGCATTTGGCTACCTTAAGAGAGTCATAGTTACTCCTGCCACTTGCTCCTCGTTTTACCACAGTCGCATCTACAAGCTTACTCTGGCCAGTTCACCAGAAGCGATACGCCATTATTTGTTGACCTTAAGACTTTCACAGTACTCCTGCCGGGAGCTCCTCGAGTTTGCCGTTGGAATTCGCCTGTTGACGAGGCATTTGGCTACCTTAGGAGAGTCATAGTTACTCCTGCCACTTGCTCCTCGTTTTTACCACAGTCGCATCTACAAGCTTACTCTGGCCAGTTCACCAGAAACGATACGCCATTATTTGCTGACCTTAAGACTTTCACAGTACTCCTGCCGGGAACTCCTAGAGTTTGCCGTTGGAATTCGCCTGTGGACGAGGCATTTGGCTACCTTAAGAGAGTCATAGTTACTCCTGCCACTTGCTCCTCGTTTTACCACAGTCGCATCTACAAGCTTACTCTGGCCAGTTCACCAGAAGCGATACGCCATTATTTGTTGACCTTAAGACTTTCACAGTACTCCTGCCGGGAGCTCCTCGAGTTTGCCTTTGGAATTCGCCTGTTGACGAGGCATTTGACTACCTTAAGAGAGTCATAGTTACTCCTGCCACTTGCTCCTCGTTTTACCACAGTCGCATCTACAAGCTTACTCTGGCCAGTTCACCAGAAGCGATACGCCATTATTTGTTGACCTTAAGACTTTCACAGTACTCCTGCCGGGAGCTCCTCGAGTTTGCCGTTGGAATTCGCCTGTTGACGAGGCATTTGGCTACCTTAAGAGAGTCATAGTTACTCCTGCCACTTGCTCCTCGTTTTTACCACAGTCGCATCTACAAGCTTACTCTGGCCAGTTCACCAGAAGCGATACGCCATTATTTGCTGACCTTAAGACTTTCACAGTACTCCTGCCGGGAACTCCTAGAGTTTGCCGTTGGAATTCGCCTGTTGACGAGGCATTTGGCTACCTTAAGAGAGTCATAGTTACTCCTGCCACTTGCTCCTCGTTTTACCACAGTTGCATCTACAAGCTTACTCTGGCCAGTTCACCAGAAGCGATACGCCATTATTTGTTGACCTTAAGACTTTCACAGTACTCCTGCCGGGAGCTCCTCGAGTTTGCCGTTGGAATTCGCCTGTTGACGAGGCATTTGGCTACCTTAAGAGAGTCATAGTTACTCCTGCCACTTGCTCCTCGTTTTACCACAGTCGCATCTACAAGCTTACTCTGGCCAGTTCACCAGAAGCGATACGCCATTATTTGTTGACCTTAAGACTTTCACAGTACTCCTGCCGGGAGCTCCTCGAGTTTGCCGTTGGAATTCGCCTGTTGACGAGGCATTTGGCTACCTTAGGAGAGTCATAGTTACTCCTGCCACTTGCTCCTCGTTTTTACCACAGTCGCATCTACAAGCTTACTCTGGCCAGTTCACCAGAAACGATACGCCATTATTTGCTGACCTTAAGACTTTCACAGTACTCCTGCCGGGAACTCCTAGAGTTTGCCGTTGGAATTCGCCTGTGGACGAGGCATTTGGCTACCTTAAGAGAGTCATAGTTACTCCTGCCACTTGCTCCTCGTTTTACCACAGTCGCATCTACAAGCTTACTCTGGCCAGTTCACCAGAAGCGATACGCCATTATTTGTTGACCTTAAGACTTTCACAGTACTCCTGCCGGGAGCTCCTCGAGTTTGCCTTTGGAATTCGCCTGTTGACGAGGCATTTGACTACCTTAAGAGAGTCATAGTTACTCCTGCCACTTGCTCCTCGTTTTACCACAGTCGCATCTACAAGCTTACTCTGGCCAGTTCACCAGAAGCGATACGCCATTATTTGTTGACCTTAAGACTTTCACAGTACTCCTGCCGGGAGCTCCTCGAGTTTGCCGTTGGAATTCGCCTGTTGACGAGGCATTTGGCTACCTTAAGAGAGTCATAGTTACTCCTGCCACTTGCTCCTCGTTTTTACCACAGTCGCATCTACAAGCTTACTCTGGCCAGTTCACCAGAAGCGATACGCCATTATTTGCTGACCTTAAGACTTTCACAGTACTCCTGCCGGGAACTCCTAGAGTTTGCCGTTGGAATTCGCCTGTTGACGAGGCATTTGGCTACCTTAAGAGAGTCATAGTTACTCCTGCCACTTGCTCCTCGTTTTACCACAGTCGCATCTACAAGCTTACTCTGGCCAGTTCACCAGAAGCGATACGCCATTATTTGCTGACCTTAAGACTTTCACAGTACTCCTGCCGGGAACTCCTAGAGTTTGCCGTTGGAATTCGCCTGTTGACGAGGCATTTGGCTACCTTAAGAGAGTCATAGTTACTCCTGCCACTTGCTCCTCGTTTTACCACAGTCGCATCTACAAGCTTACTCTGGCCAGTTCACCAGAAGCGATACGCCATTATTTGTTGACCTTAAGACTTTCACAGTACTCCTGCCGGGAGCTCCTCGAGTTTGCCGTTGGAATTCGCCTGTTGACGAGGCATTTGGCTACCTTAAGAGAGTCATAGTTACTCCTGCCACTTGCTCCTCGTTTTACCACAGTCGCATCTACAAGCTTACTCTGGCCAGTTCACCAGAAGCGATACGCCATTATTTGTTGACCTTAAGACTTTCACAGTACTCCTGCCGGGAGCTCCTCGAGTTTGCCGTTGGAATTCGCCTGTTGACGAGGCATTTGGCTACCTTAAGAGAGTCATAGTTACTCCTGCCACTTGCTCCTCGTTTTACCACAGTCGCATCTACAAGCTTACTCTGGCCAGTTCACCAGAAGCGATACGCCATTATTTGTTGACCTTAAGACTTTCACAGTACTCCTGCCGGGAGCTCCTCGAGTTTGCCGTTGGAATTCGCCTGTTGACGAGGCATTTGGCTACCTTAAGAGAGTCATAGTTACTCCTGCCACTTGCTCCTCGTTTTACCACAGTCGCATCTACAAGCTTACTCTGGCCAGTTCACCAGAAGCGATACGCCATTATTTGTTGACCTTAAGACTTTCACAGTACTCCTGCCGGGAGCTCCTCGAGTTTGCCGTTGGAATTCGCCTGTTGACGAGGCATTTGGCTACCTTAAGAGAGTCATAGTTACTCCTGCCACTTGCTCCTCGTTTTTACCACAGTCGCATCTACAAGCTTACTCTGGCCAGTTCACCAGAAACGATACGCCATTATTTGCTGACCTTAAGACTTTCACAGTACTCCTGCCGGGAACTCCTAGAGTTTGCCGTTGGAATTCGCCTGTTGACGAGGCATTTGGCTACCTTAAGAGAGTCATAGTTACTCCTGCCACTTGCTCCTCGTTTTACCACAGTCGCATCTACAAGCTTACTCTGGCCAGTTCACCAGAAGCGATACGCCATTATTTGCTGACCTTAAGACTTTCACAGTACTCCTGCCGGGAACTCCTAGAGTTTGCCGTTGGAATTCGCCTGTTGACGAGGCATTTGGCTACCTTAAGAGAGTCATAGTTACTCCTGCCACTTGCTCCTCGTTTTACCACAGTCGCATCTACAAGCTTACTCTGGCCAGTTCACCAGAAGCGATACGCCATTATTTGCTGACCTTAAGACTTTCACAGTACTCCTGCCGGGAACTCCTAGAGTTTGCCGTTGGAATTCGCCTGTTGACGAGGCATTTGGCTACCTTAAGAGAGTCATAGTTACTCCTGCCACTTGCTCCTCGTTTTACCACAGTCGCATCTACAAGCTTACTCTGGCCAGTTCACCAGAAGCGATACGCCATTATTTGTTGACCTTAAGACTTTCACAGTACTCCTGCCGGGAGCTCCTCGAGTTTGCCGTTGGAATTCGCCTGTTGACGAGGCATTTGGCTACCTTAAGAGAGTCATAGTTACTCCTGCCACTTGCTCCTCGTTTTACCACAGTCGCATCTACAAGCTTACTCTGGCCAGTTCACCAGAAGCGATACGCCATTATTTGTTGACCTTAAGACTTTCACAGTACTCCTGCCGGGAACTCCTAGAGTTTGCCGTTGGAATTCGCCTGTGGACGAGGCATTTGGCTACCTTAAGAGAGTCATAGTTACTCCTGCCACTTGCTCCTCGTTTTACCACAGTCGCATCTACAAGCTTACTCCGGCCAGTTCACCAGAAGCGATACGCCATTATTTGTTGACCTTAAGACTTTCACAGTACTCCTGCCGGGAGCTCCTCGAGTTTGCCTTTGGAATTCGCCTGTTGACGAGGCATTTGACTACCTTAAGAGAGTCATAGTTACTCCTGCCACTTGCTCCTCGTTTTACCACAGTCGCATCTACAAGCTTACTCTGGCCAGTTCACCAGAAGCGATACGCCATTATTTGTTGACCTTAAGACTTTCACAGTACTCCTGCCGGGAGCTCCTCGAGTTTGCCGTTGGAATTCGCCTGTTGACGAGGCATTTGGCTACCTTAAGAGAGTCATAGTTACTCCTGCCACTTGCTCCTCGTTTTACCACAGTCGCATCTACAAGCTTACTCTGGCCAGTTCACCAGAAGCGATACGCCATTATTTGTTGACCTTAAGACTTTCACAGTACTCCTGCCGGGAGCTCCTCGAGTTTGCCGTTGGAATTCGCCTGTTGACGAGGCATTTGGCTACCTTAAGAGAGTCATAGTTACTCCTGCCACTTGCTCCTCGTTTTACCACAGTCGCATCTACAAGCTTACTCTGGCCAGTTCACCAGAAGCGATACGCCATTATTTGTTGACCTTAAGACTTTCACAGTACTCCTGCCGGGAGCTCCTCGAGTTTGCCGTTGGAATTCGCCTGTTGACGAGGCATTTGGCTACCTTAAGAGAGTCATAGTTACTCCTGCCACTTGCTCCTCGTTTTACCACAGTCGCATCTACAAGCTTACTCTGGCCAGTTCACCAGAAGCGATACGCCATTATTTGTTGACCTTAAGACTTTCACAGTACTCCTGCCGGGAGCTCCTCGAGTTTGCCGTTGGAATTCGCCTGTTGACGAGGCATTTGGCTACCTTAAGAGAGTCATAGTTACTCCTGCCACTTGCTCCTCGTTTTACCACAGTCGCATCTACAAGCTTACTCTGGCCAGTTCACCAGAAGCGATACGCCATTATTTGTTGACCTTAAGACTTTCACAGTACTCCTGCCGGGAGCTCCTCGAGTTTGCCGTTGGAATTCGCCTGTTGACGAGGCATTTGGCTACCTTAAGAGAGTCATAGTTACTCCTGCCACTTGCTCCTCGTTTTTACCACAGTCGCATCTACAAGCTTACTCTGGCCAGTTCACCAGAAACGATACGCCATTATTTGCTGACCTTAAGACTTTCACAGTACTCCTGCCGGGAACTCCTAGAGTTTGCCGTTGGAATTCGCCTGTTGACGAGGCATTTGGCTACCTTAAGAGAGTCATAGTTACTCCTGCCACTTGCTCCTCGTTTTACCACAGTCGCATCTACAAGCTTACTCTGGCCAGTTCACCAGAAGCGATACGCCATTATTTGCTGACCTTAAGACTTTCACAGTACTCCTGCCGGGAACTCCTAGAGTTTGCCGTTGGAATTCGCCTGTTGACGAGGCATTTGGCTACCTTAAGAGAGTCATAGTTACTCCTGCCACTTGCTCCTCGTTTTACCACAGTCGCATCTACAAGCTTACTCTGGCCAGTTCACCAGAAGCGATACGCCATTATTTGCTGACCTTAAGACTTTCACAGTACTCCTGCCGGGAACTCCTAGAGTTTGCCGTTGGAATTCGCCTGTTGACGAGGCATTTGGCTACCTTAAGAGAGTCATAGTTACTCCTGCCACTTGCTCCTCGTTTTACCACAGTCGCATCTACAAGCTTACTCTGGCCAGTTCACCAGAAGCGATACGCCATTATTTGTTGACCTTAAGACTTTCACAGTACTCCTGCCGGGAGCTCCTCGAGTTTGCCGTTGGAATTCGCCTGTTGACGAGGCATTTGGCTACCTTAAGAGAGTCATAGTTACTCCTGCCACTTGCTCCTCGTTTTACCACAGTCGCATCTACAAGCTTACTCTGGCCAGTTCACCAGAAGCGATACGCCATTATTTGTTGACCTTAAGACTTTCACAGTACTCCTGCCGGGAGCTCCTCGAGTTTGCCGTTGGAATTCGCCTGTTGACGAGGCATTTGGCTACCTTAGGAGAGTCATAGTTACTCCTGCCACTTGCTCCTCGTTTTTACCACAGTCGCATCTACAAGCTTACTCTGGCCAGTTCACCAGAAACGATACGCCATTATTTGCTGACCTTAAGACTTTCACAGTACTCCTGCCGGGAACTCCTAGAGTTTGCCGTTGGAATTCGCCTGTTGACGAGGCATTTGACTACCTTAAGAGAGTCATAGTTACTCCTGCCACTTGCTCCTCGTTTTACCACAGTCGCATCTACAAGCTTACTCTGGCCAGTTCACCAGAAGCGATACGCCATTATTTGTTGACCTTAAGACTTTCACAGTACTCCTGCCGGGAGCTCCTCGAGTTTGCCGTTGGAATTCGCCTGTTGACGAGGCATTTGGCTACCTTAAGAGAGTCATAGTTACTCCTGCCACTTGCTCCTCGTTTTACCACAGTCGCATCTACAAGCTTACTCTGGCCAGTTCACCAGAAGCGATACGCCATTATTTGTTGACCTTAAGACTTTCACAGTACTCCTGCCGGGAGCTCCTCGAGTTTGCCGTTGGAATTCGCCTGTTGACGAGGCATTTGGCTACCTTAAGAGAGTCATAGTTACTCCTGCCACTTGCTCCTCGTTTTACCACAGTCGCATCTACAAGCTTACTCTGGCCAGTTCACCAGAAGCGATACGCCATTATTTGTTGACCTTAAGACTTTCACAGTACTCCTGCCGGGAGCTCCTCGAGTTTGCCGTTGGAATTCGCCTGTTGACGAGGCATTTGGCTACCTTAAGAGAGTCATAGTTACTCCTGCCACTTGCTCCTCGTTTTACCACAGTCGCATCTACAAGCTTACTCTGGCCAGTTCACCAGAAGCGATACGCCATTATTTGTTGACCTTAAGACTTTCACAGTACTCCTGCCGGGAGCTCCTCGAGTTTGCCGTTGGAATTCGCCTGTTGACGAGGCATTTGGCTACCTTAAGAGAGTCATAGTTACTCCTGCCACTTGCTCCTCGTTTTACCACAGTCGCATCTACAAGCTTACTCTGGCCAGTTCACCAGAAGCGATACGCCATTATTTGTTGACCTTAAGACTTTCACAGTACTCCTGCCGGGAGCTCCTCGAGTTTGCCGTTGGAATTCGCCTGTTGACGAGGCATTTGGCTACCTTAGGAGAGTCATAGTTACTCCTGCCACTTGCTCCTCGTTTTTACCACAGTCGCATCTACAAGCTTACTCTGGCCAGTTCACCAGAAACGATACGCCATTATTTGCTGACCTTAAGACTTTCACAGTACTCCTGCCGGGAGCTCCTCGAGTTTGCCGTTGGAATTCGCCTGTTGACGAGGCATTTGGCTACCTTAGGAGAGTCATAGTTACTCCTGCCACTTGCTCCTCGTTTTTACCACAGTCGCATCTACAAGCTTACTCTGGCCAGTTCACCAGAAGCGATACGCCATTATTTGTTGACCTTAAGACTTTCACAGTACTCCTGCCGGGAGCTCCTCGAGTTTGCCGTTGGAATTCGCCTGTTGACGAGGCATTTGGCTACCTTAGGAGAGTCATAGTTACTCCTGCCACTTGCTCCTCGTTTTTACCACAGTCGCATCTACAAGCTTACTCTGGCCAGTTCACCAGAAGCGATACGCCATTATTTGTTGACCTTAAGACTTTCACAGTACTCCTGCCGGGAGCTCCTCGAGTTTGCCGTTGGAATTCGCCTGTTGACGAGGCATTTGGCTACCTTAAGAGAGTCATAGTTACTCCTGCCACTTGCTCCTCGTTTTACCACAGTCGCATCTACAAGCTTACTCTGGCCAGTTCACCAGAAGCGATACGCCATTATTTGTTGACCTTAAGACTTTCACAGTACTCCTGCCGGGAGCTCCTCGAGTTTGCCGTTGGAATTCGCCTGTTGACGAGGCATTTGGCTACCTTAGGAGAGTCATAGTTACTCCTGCCACTTGCTCCTCGTTTTTACCACAGTCGCATCTACAAGCTTACTCTGGCCAGTTCACCAGAAACGATACGCCATTATTTGCTGACCTTAAGACTTTCACAGTACTCCTGCCGGGAACTCCTAGAGTTTGCCGTTGGAATTCGCCTGTGGACGAGGCATTTGGCTACCTTAAGAGAGTCATAGTTACTCCTGCCACTTGCTCCTCGTTTTACCACAGTCGCATCTACAAGCTTACTCTGGCCAGTTCACCAGAAGCGATACGCCATTATTTGTTGACCTTAAGACTTTCACAGTACTCCTGCCGGGAGCTCCTCGAGTTTGCCTTTGGAATTCGCCTGTTGACGAGGCATTTGACTACCTTAAGAGAGTCATAGTTACTCCTGCCACTTGCTCCTCGTTTTACCACAGTCGCATCTACAAGCTTACTCTGGCCAGTTCACCAGAAGCGATACGCCATTATTTGTTGACCTTAAGACTTTCACAGTACTCCTGCCGGGAGCTCCTCGAGTTTGCCGTTGGAATTCGCCTGTTGACGAGGCATTTGGCTACCTTAAGAGAGTCATAGTTACTCCTGCCACTTGCTCCTCGTTTTTACCACAGTCGCATCTACAAGCTTACTCTGGCCAGTTCACCAGAAGCGATACGCCATTATTTGCTGACCTTAAGACTTTCACAGTACTCCTGCCGGGAACTCCTAGAGTTTGCCGTTGGAATTCGCCTGTTGACGAGGCATTTGGCTACCTTAAGAGAGTCATAGTTACTCCTGCCACTTGCTCCTCGTTTTACCACAGTCGCATCTACAAGCTTACTCTGGCCAGTTCACCAGAAGCGATACGCCATTATTTGTTGACCTTAAGACTTTCACAGTACTCCTGCCGGGAGCTCCTCGAGTTTGCCGTTGGAATTCGCCTGTTGACGAGGCATTTGGCTACCTTAAGAGAGTCATAGTTACTCCTGCCACTTGCTCCTCGTTTTACCACAGTCGCATCTACAAGCTTACTCTGGCCAGTTCACCAGAAGCGATACGCCATTATTTGTTGACCTTAAGACTTTCACAGTACTCCTGCCGGGAGCTCCTCGAGTTTGCCGTTGGAATTCGCCTGTTGACGAGGCATTTGGCTACCTTAAGAGAGTCATAGTTACTCCTGCCACTTGCTCCTCGTTTTACCACAGTCGCATCTACAAGCTTACTCTGGCCAGTTCACCAGAAGCGATACGCCATTATTTGTTGACCTTAAGACTTTCACAGTACTCCTGCCGGGAGCTCCTCGAGTTTGCCGTTGGAATTCGCCTGTTGACGAGGCATTTGGCTACCTTAAGAGAGTCATAGTTACTCCTGCCACTTGCTCCTCGTTTTACCACAGTCGCATCTACAAGCTTACTCTGGCCAGTTCACCAGAAGCGATACGCCATTATTTGTTGACCTTAAGACTTTCACAGTACTCCTGCCGGGAGCTCCTCGAGTTTGCCGTTGGAATTCGCCTGTTGACGAGGCATTTGGCTACCTTAAGAGAGTCATAGTTACTCCTGCCACTTGCTCCTCGTTTTACCACAGTCGCATCTACAAGCTTACTCTGGCCAGTTCACCAGAAGCGATACGCCATTATTTGTTGACCTTAAGACTTTCACAGTACTCCTGCCGGGAGCTCCTCGAGTTTGCCGTTGGAATTCGCCTGTTGACGAGGCATTTGGCTACCTTAGGAGAGTCATAGTTACTCCTGCCACTTGCTCCTCGTTTTTACCACAGTCGCATCTACAAGCTTACTCTGGCCAGTTCACCAGAAACGATACGCCATTATTTGCTGACCTTAAGACTTTCACAGTACTCCTGCCGGGAGCTCCTCGAGTTTGCCGTTGGAATTCGCCTGTTGACGAGGCATTTGGCTACCTTAGGAGAGTCATAGTTACTCCTGCCACTTGCTCCTCGTTTTTACCACAGTCGCATCTACAAGCTTACTCTGGCCAGTTCACCAGAAGCGATACGCCATTATTTGTTGACCTTAAGACTTTCACAGTACTCCTGCCGGGAGCTCCTCGAGTTTGCCGTTGGAATTCGCCTGTTGACGAGGCATTTGGCTACCTTAGGAGAGTCATAGTTACTCCTGCCACTTGCTCCTCGTTTTTACCACAGTCGCATCTACAAGCTTACTCTGGCCAGTTCACCAGAAGCGATACGCCATTATTTGTTGACCTTAAGACTTTCACAGTACTCCTGCCGGGAGCTCCTCGAGTTTGCCGTTGGAATTCGCCTGTTGACGAGGCATTTGGCTACCTTAAGAGAGTCATAGTTACTCCTGCCACTTGCTCCTCGTTTTACCACAGTCGCATCTACAAGCTTACTCTGGCCAGTTCACCAGAAGCGATACGCCATTATTTGTTGACCTTAAGACTTTCACAGTACTCCTGCCGGGAGCTCCTCGAGTTTGCCGTTGGAATTCGCCTGTTGACGAGGCATTTGGCTACCTTAGGAGAGTCATAGTTACTCCTGCCACTTGCTCCTCGTTTTTACCACAGTCGCATCTACAAGCTTACTCTGGCCAGTTCACCAGAAACGATACGCCATTATTTGCTGACCTTAAGACTTTCACAGTACTCCTGCCGGGAACTCCTAGAGTTTGCCGTTGGAATTCGCCTGTGGACGAGGCATTTGGCTACCTTAAGAGAGTCATAGTTACTCCTGCCACTTGCTCCTCGTTTTACCACAGTCGCATCTACAAGCTTACTCTGGCCAGTTCACCAGAAGCGATACGCCATTATTTGTTGACCTTAAGACTTTCACAGTACTCCTGCCGGGAGCTCCTCGAGTTTGCCTTTGGAATTCGCCTGTTGACGAGGCATTTGACTACCTTAAGAGAGTCATAGTTACTCCTGCCACTTGCTCCTCGTTTTACCACAGTCGCATCTACAAGCTTACTCTGGCCAGTTCACCAGAAGCGATACGCCATTATTTGTTGACCTTAAGACTTTCACAGTACTCCTGCCGGGAGCTCCTCGAGTTTGCCGTTGGAATTCGCCTGTTGACGAGGCATTTGGCTACCTTAAGAGAGTCATAGTTACTCCTGCCACTTGCTCCTCGTTTTTACCACAGTCGCATCTACAAGCTTACTCTGGCCAGTTCACCAGAAGCGATACGCCATTATTTGCTGACCTTAAGACTTTCACAGTACTCCTGCCGGGAACTCCTAGAGTTTGCCGTTGGAATTCGCCTGTTGACGAGGCATTTGGCTACCTTAAGAGAGTCATAGTTACTCCTGCCACTTGCTCCTCGTTTTACCACAGTTGCATCTACAAGCTTACTCTGGCCAGTTCACCAGAAGCGATACGCCATTATTTGTTGACCTTAAGACTTTCACAGTACTCCTGCCGGGAGCTCCTCGAGTTTGCCGTTGGAATTCGCCTGTTGACGAGGCATTTGGCTACCTTAAGAGAGTCATAGTTACTCCTGCCACTTGCTCCTCGTTTTACCACAGTCGCATCTACAAGCTTACTCTGGCCAGTTCACCAGAAGCGATACGCCATTATTTGTTGACCTTAAGACTTTCACAGTACTCCTGCCGGGAGCTCCTCGAGTTTGCCGTTGGAATTCGCCTGTTGACGAGGCATTTGGCTACCTTAAGAGAGTCATAGTTACTCCTGCCACTTGCTCCTCGTTTTTACCACAGTCGCATCTACAAGCTTACTCTGGCCAGTTCACCAGAAACGATACGCCATTATTTGCTGACCTTAAGACTTTCACAGTACTCCTGCCGGGAACTCCTAGAGTTTGCCGTTGGAATTCGCCTGTTGACGAGGCATTTGGCTACCTTAAGAGAGTCATAGTTACTCCTGCCACTTGCTCCTCGTTTTACCACAGTCGCATCTACAAGCTTACTCTGGCCAGTTCACCAGAAGCGATACGCCATTATTTGCTGACCTTAAGACTTTCACAGTACTCCTGCCGGGAACTCCTAGAGTTTGCCGTTGGAATTCACCTGTTGACGAGGCATTTGGCTACCTTAAGAGAGTCATAGTTACTCCTGCCACTTGCTCCTCGTTTTACCACAGTCGCATCTACAAGCTTACTCTGGCCAGTTCACCAGAAGCGATACGCCATTATTTGCTGACCTTAAGACTTTCACAGTACTCCTGCCGGGAACTCCTAGAGTTTGCCGTTGGAATTCGCCTGTTGACGAGGCATTTGGCTACCTTAAGAGAGTCATAGTTACTCCTGCCACTTGCTCCTCGTTTTACCACAGTCGCATCTACAAGCTTACTCTGGCCAGTTCACCAGAAGCGATACGCCATTATTTGTTGACCTTAAGACTTTCACAGTACTCCTGCCGGGAGCTCCTCGAGTTTGCCGTTGGAATTCGCCTGTTGACGAGGCATTTGGCTACCTTAAGAGAGTCATAGTTACTCCTGCCACTTGCTCCTCGTTTTACCACAGTCGCATCTACAAGCTTACTCTGGCCAGTTCACCAGAAGCGATACGCCATTATTTGTTGACCTTAAGACTTTCACAGTACTCCTGCCGGGAGCTCCTCGAGTTTGCCGTTGGAATTCGCCTGTTGACGAGGCATTTGGCTACCTTAGGAGAGTCATAGTTACTCCTGCCACTTGCTCCTCGTTTTTACCACAGTCGCATCTACAAGCTTACTCTGGCCAGTTCACCAGAAACGATACGCCATTATTTGCTGACCTTAAGACTTTCACAGTACTCCTGCCGGGAACTCCTAGAGTTTGCCGTTGGAATTCGCCTGTGGACGAGGCATTTGGCTACCTTAAGAGAGTCATAGTTACTCCTGCCACTTGCTCCTCGTTTTACCACAGTCGCATCTACAAGCTTACTCTGGCCAGTTCACCAGAAGCGATACGCCATTATTTGTTGACCTTAAGACTTTCACAGTACTCCTGCCGGGAGCTCCTCGAGTTTGCCTTTGGAATTCGCCTGTTGACGAGGCATTTGACTACCTTAAGAGAGTCATAGTTACTCCTGCCACTTGCTCCTCGTTTTACCACAGTCGCATCTACAAGCTTACTCTGGCCAGTTCACCAGAAGCGATACGCCATTATTTGTTGACCTTAAGACTTTCACAGTACTCCTGCCGGGAGCTCCTCGAGTTTGCCGTTGGAATTCGCCTGTTGACGAGGCATTTGGCTACCTTAAGAGAGTCATAGTTACTCCTGCCACTTGCTCCTCGTTTTACCACAGTCGCATCTACAAGCTTACTCTGGCCAGTTCACCAGAAGCGATACGCCATTATTTGCTGACCTTAAGACTTTCACAGTACTCCTGCCGGGAACTCCTAGAGTTTGCCGTTGGAATTCACCTGTTGACGAGGCATTTGGCTACCTTAAGAGAGTCATAGTTACTCCTGCCACTTGCTCCTCGTTTTACCACAGTCGCATCTACAAGCTTACTCTGGCCAGTTCACCAGAAGCGATACGCCATTATTTGCTGACCTTAAGACTTTCACAGTACTCCTGCCGGGAACTCCTAGAGTTTGCCGTTGGAATTCGCCTGTTGACGAGGCATTTGGCTACCTTAAGAGAGTCATAGTTACTCCTGCCACTTGCTCCTCGTTTTACCACAGTCGCATCTACAAGCTTACTCTGGCCAGTTCACCAGAAGCGATACGCCATTATTTGTTGACCTTAAGACTTTCACAGTACTCCTGCCGGGAGCTCCTCGAGTTTGCCGTTGGAATTCGCCTGTTGACGAGGCATTTGGCTACCTTAAGAGAGTCATAGTTACTCCTGCCACTTGCTCCTCGTTTTACCACAGTCGCATCTACAAGCTTACTCTGGCCAGTTCACCAGAAGCGATACGCCATTATTTGTTGACCTTAAGACTTTCACAGTACTCCTGCCGGGAGCTCCTCGAGTTTGCCGTTGGAATTCGCCTGTTGACGAGGCATTTGGCTACCTTAGGAGAGTCATAGTTACTCCTGCCACTTGCTCCTCGTTTTTACCACAGTCGCATCTACAAGCTTACTCTGGCCAGTTCACCAGAAACGATACGCCATTATTTGCTGACCTTAAGACTTTCACAGTACTCCTGCCGGGAACTCCTAGAGTTTGCCGTTGGAATTCGCCTGTGGACGAGGCATTTGGCTACCTTAAGAGAGTCATAGTTACTCCTGCCACTTGCTCCTCGTTTTACCACAGTCGCATCTACAAGCTTACTCTGGCCAGTTCACCAGAAGCGATACGCCATTATTTGTTGACCTTAAGACTTTCACAGTACTCCTGCCGGGAGCTCCTCGAGTTTGCCTTTGGAATTCGCCTGTTGACGAGGCATTTGACTACCTTAAGAGAGTCATAGTTACTCCTGCCACTTGCTCCTCGTTTTACCACAGTCGCATCTACAAGCTTACTCTGGCCAGTTCACCAGAAGCGATACGCCATTATTTGTTGACCTTAAGACTTTCACAGTACTCCTGCCGGGAGCTCCTCGAGTTTGCCGTTGGAATTCGCCTGTTGACGAGGCATTTGGCTACCTTAAGAGAGTCATAGTTACTCCTGCCACTTGCTCCTCGTTTTTACCACAGTCGCATCTACAAGCTTACTCTGGCCAGTTCACCAGAAGCGATACGCCATTATTTGCTGACCTTAAGACTTTCACAGTACTCCTGCCGGGAACTCCTAGAGTTTGCCGTTGGAATTCGCCTGTTGACGAGGCATTTGGCTACCTTAAGAGAGTCATAGTTACTCCTGCCACTTGCTCCTCGTTTTACCACAGTTGCATCTACAAGCTTACTCTGGCCAGTTCACCAGAAGCGATACGCCATTATTTGTTGACCTTAAGACTTTCACAGTACTCCTGCCGGGAGCTCCTCGAGTTTGCCGTTGGAATTCGCCTGTTGACGAGGCATTTGGCTACCTTAAGAGAGTCATAGTTACTCCTGCCACTTGCTCCTCGTTTTACCACAGTCGCATCTACAAGCTTACTCTGGCCAGTTCACCAGAAGCGATACGCCATTATTTGTTGACCTTAAGACTTTCACAGTACTCCTGCCGGGAGCTCCTCGAGTTTGCCGTTGGAATTCGCCTGTTGACGAGGCATTTGGCTACCTTAAGAGAGTCATAGTTACTCCTGCCACTTGCTCCTCGTTTTTACCACAGTCGCATCTACAAGCTTACTCTGGCCAGTTCACCAGAAACGATACGCCATTATTTGCTGACCTTAAGACTTTCACAGTACTCCTGCCGGGAACTCCTAGAGTTTGCCGTTGGAATTCGCCTGTTGACGAGGCATTTGGCTACCTTAAGAGAGTCATAGTTACTCCTGCCACTTGCTCCTCGTTTTACCACAGTCGCATCTACAAGCTTACTCTGGCCAGTTCACCAGAAGCGATACGCCATTATTTGCTGACCTTAAGACTTTCACAGTACTCCTGCCGGGAACTCCTAGAGTTTGCCGTTGGAATTCACCTGTTGACGAGGCATTTGGCTACCTTAAGAGAGTCATAGTTACTCCTGCCACTTGCTCCTCGTTTTACCACAGTCGCATCTACAAGCTTACTCTGGCCAGTTCACCAGAAGCGATACGCCATTATTTGCTGACCTTAAGACTTTCACAGTACTCCTGCCGGGAACTCCTAGAGTTTGCCGTTGGAATTCGCCTGTTGACGAGGCATTTGGCTACCTTAAGAGAGTCATAGTTACTCCTGCCACTTGCTCCTCGTTTTACCACAGTCGCATCTACAAGCTTACTCTGGCCAGTTCACCAGAAGCGATACGCCATTATTTGTTGACCTTAAGACTTTCACAGTACTCCTGCCGGGAGCTCCTCGAGTTTGCCGTTGGAATTCGCCTGTTGACGAGGCATTTGGCTACCTTAAGAGAGTCATAGTTACTCCTGCCACTTGCTCCTCGTTTTACCACAGTCGCATCTACAAGCTTACTCTGGCCAGTTCACCAGAAGCGATACGCCATTATTTGTTGACCTTAAGACTTTCACAGTACTCCTGCCGGGAGCTCCTCGAGTTTGCCGTTGGAATTCGCCTGTTGACGAGGCATTTGGCTACCTTAGGAGAGTCATAGTTACTCCTGCCACTTGCTCCTCGTTTTTACCACAGTCGCATCTACAAGCTTACTCTGGCCAGTTCACCAGAAACGATACGCCATTATTTGCTGACCTTAAGACTTTCACAGTACTCCTGCCGGGAACTCCTAGAGTTTGCCGTTGGAATTCGCCTGTGGACGAGGCATTTGGCTACCTTAAGAGAGTCATAGTTACTCCTGCCACTTGCTCCTCGTTTTACCACAGTCGCATCTACAAGCTTACTCTGGCCAGTTCACCAGAAGCGATACGCCATTATTTGTTGACCTTAAGACTTTCACAGTACTCCTGCCGGGAGCTCCTCGAGTTTGCCTTTGGAATTCGCCTGTTGACGAGGCATTTGACTACCTTAAGAGAGTCATAGTTACTCCTGCCACTTGCTCCTCGTTTTACCACAGTCGCATCTACAAGCTTACTCTGGCCAGTTCACCAGAAGCGATACGCCATTATTTGTTGACCTTAAGACTTTCACAGTACTCCTGCCGGGAGCTCCTCGAGTTTGCCGTTGGAATTCGCCTGTTGACGAGGCATTTGGCTACCTTAAGAGAGTCATAGTTACTCCTGCCACTTGCTCCTCGTTTTACCACAGTCGCATCTACAAGCTTACTCTGGCCAGTTCACCAGAAGCGATACGCCATTATTTGTTGACCTTAAGACTTTCACAGTACTCCTGCCGGGAGCTCCTCGAGTTTGCCTTTGGAATTCGCCTGTTGACGAGGCATTTGACTACCTTAAGAGAGTCATAGTTACTCCTGCCACTTGCTCCTCGTTTTTACCACAGTCGCATCTACAAGCTTACTCTGGCCAGTTCACCAGAAACGATACGCCATTATTTGCTGACCTTAAGACTTTCACAGTACTCCTGCCGGGAACTCCTAGAGTTTGCCGTTGGAATTCGCCTGTGGACGAGGCATTTGGCTACCTTAAGAGAGTCATAGTTACTCCTGCCACTTGCTCCTCGTTTTACCACAGTCGCATCTACAAGCTTACTCTGGCCAGTTCACCAGAAGCGATACGCCATTATTTGTTGACCTTAAGACTTTCACAGTACTCCTGCCGGGAGCTCCTCGAGTTTGCCTTTGGAATTCGCCTGTTGACGAGGCATTTGACTACCTTAAGAGAGTCATAGTTACTCCTGCCACTTGCTCCTCGTTTTACCACAGTCGCATCTACAAGCTTACTCTGGCCAGTTCACCAGAAGCGATACGCCATTATTTGTTGACCTTAAGACTTTCACAGTACTCCTGCCGGGAGCTCCTCGAGTTTGCCGTTGGAATTCGCCTGTTGACGAGGCATTTGGCTACCTTAAGAGAGTCATAGTTACTCCTGCCACTTGCTCCTCGTTTTTACCACAGTCGCATCTACAAGCTTACTCTGGCCAGTTCACCAGAAGCGATACGCCATTATTTGCTGACCTTAAGACTTTCACAGTACTCCTGCCGGGAACTCCTAGAGTTTGCCGTTGGAATTCGCCTGTTGACGAGGCATTTGGCTACCTTAAGAGAGTCATAGTTACTCCTGCCACTTGCTCCTCGTTTTACCACAGTTGCATCTACAAGCTTACTCTGGCCAGTTCACCAGAAGCGATACGCCATTATTTGTTGACCTTAAGACTTTCACAGTACTCCTGCCGGGAGCTCCTCGAGTTTGCCGTTGGAATTCGCCTGTTGACGAGGCATTTGGCTACCTTAAGAGAGTCATAGTTACTCCTGCCACTTGCTCCTCGTTTTACCACAGTCGCATCTACAAGCTTACTCTGGCCAGTTCACCAGAAGCGATACGCCATTATTTGTTGACCTTAAGACTTTCACAGTACTCCTGCCGGGAGCTCCTCGAGTTTGCCGTTGGAATTCGCCTGTTGACGAGGCATTTGGCTACCTTAAGAGAGTCATAGTTACTCCTGCCACTTGCTCCTCGTTTTTACCACAGTCGCATCTACAAGCTTACTCTGGCCAGTTCACCAGAAACGATACGCCATTATTTGCTGACCTTAAGACTTTCACAGTACTCCTGCCGGGAACTCCTAGAGTTTGCCGTTGGAATTCGCCTGTTGACGAGGCATTTGGCTACCTTAAGAGAGTCATAGTTACTCCTGCCACTTGCTCCTCGTTTTACCACAGTCGCATCTACAAGCTTACTCTGGCCAGTTCACCAGAAGCGATACGCCATTATTTGCTGACCTTAAGACTTTCACAGTACTCCTGCCGGGAACTCCTAGAGTTTGCCGTTGGAATTCACCTGTTGACGAGGCATTTGGCTACCTTAAGAGAGTCATAGTTACTCCTGCCACTTGCTCCTCGTTTTACCACAGTCGCATCTACAAGCTTACTCTGGCCAGTTCACCAGAAGCGATACGCCATTATTTGCTGACCTTAAGACTTTCACAGTACTCCTGCCGGGAACTCCTAGAGTTTGCCGTTGGAATTCGCCTGTTGACGAGGCATTTGGCTACCTTAAGAGAGTCATAGTTACTCCTGCCACTTGCTCCTCGTTTTACCACAGTCGCATCTACAAGCTTACTCTGGCCAGTTCACCAGAAGCGATACGCCATTATTTGTTGACCTTAAGACTTTCACAGTACTCCTGCCGGGAGCTCCTCGAGTTTGCCGTTGGAATTCGCCTGTTGACGAGGCATTTGGCTACCTTAAGAGAGTCATAGTTACTCCTGCCACTTGCTCCTCGTTTTACCACAGTCGCATCTACAAGCTTACTCTGGCCAGTTCACCAGAAGCGATACGCCATTATTTGTTGACCTTAAGACTTTCACAGTACTCCTGCCGGGAGCTCCTCGAGTTTGCCGTTGGAATTCGCCTGTTGACGAGGCATTTGGCTACCTTAGGAGAGTCATAGTTACTCCTGCCACTTGCTCCTCGTTTTTACCACAGTCGCATCTACAAGCTTACTCTGGCCAGTTCACCAGAAACGATACGCCATTATTTGCTGACCTTAAGACTTTCACAGTACTCCTGCCGGGAACTCCTAGAGTTTGCCGTTGGAATTCGCCTGTGGACGAGGCATTTGGCTACCTTAAGAGAGTCATAGTTACTCCTGCCACTTGCTCCTCGTTTTACCACAGTCGCATCTACAAGCTTACTCTGGCCAGTTCACCAGAAGCGATACGCCATTATTTGTTGACCTTAAGACTTTCACAGTACTCCTGCCGGGAGCTCCTCGAGTTTGCCTTTGGAATTCGCCTGTTGACGAGGCATTTGACTACCTTAAGAGAGTCATAGTTACTCCTGCCACTTGCTCCTCGTTTTACCACAGTCGCATCTACAAGCTTACTCTGGCCAGTTCACCAGAAGCGATACGCCATTATTTGTTGACCTTAAGACTTTCACAGTACTCCTGCCGGGAGCTCCTCGAGTTTGCCGTTGGAATTCGCCTGTTGACGAGGCATTTGGCTACCTTAAGAGAGTCATAGTTACTCCTGCCACTTGCTCCTCGTTTTTACCACAGTCGCATCTACAAGCTTACTCTGGCCAGTTCACCAGAAGCGATACGCCATTATTTGCTGACCTTAAGACTTTCACAGTACTCCTGCCGGGAACTCCTAGAGTTTGCCGTTGGAATTCGCCTGTTGACGAGGCATTTGGCTACCTTAAGAGAGTCATAGTTACTCCTGCCACTTGCTCCTCGTT
The DNA here is from genome assembly GCF_023898315.1 of Schistocerca nitens. Lineage (NCBI taxonomy): Eukaryota > Metazoa > Arthropoda > Insecta > Orthoptera > Acrididae > Schistocerca > Schistocerca nitens. Next base: position 123,785 of record NW_026045752.1, read on the forward strand.
TTACCACAGTCGCATCTACAAGCTTACTCTGGCCAGTTCACCAGAAGCGATACGCCATTATTTGTTGACCTTAAGACTTTCACAGTACTCCTGCCGGGAGCTCCTCGAGTTTGCCGTTGGAATTCGCCTGTTGACGAGGCATTTGGCTACCTTAGGAGAGTCATAGTTACTCCTGCCACTTGCTCCTCGTTTTTACCACAGTCGCATCTACAAGCTTACTCTGGCCAGTTCACCAGAAGCGATACGCCATTATTTGTTGACCTTAAGACTTTCACAGTACTCCTGCCGGGAGCTCCTCGAGTTTGCCTTTGGAATTCGCCTGTTGACGAGGCATTTGACTACCTTAAGAGAGTCATAGTTACTCCTGCCACTTGCTCCTCGTTTTACCACAGTCGCATCTACAAGCTTACTCTGGCCAGTTCACCAGAAGCGATACGCCATTATTTGTTGACCTTAAGACTTTCACAGTACTCCTGCCGGGAGCTCCTCGAGTTTGCCGTTGGAATTCGCCTGTTGACGAGGCATTTGGCTACCTTAAGAGAGTCATAGTTACTCCTGCCACTTGCTCCTCGTTTTTACCACAGTCGCATCTACAAGCTTACTCTGGCCAGTTCACCAGAAGCGATACGCCATTATTTGCTGACCTTAAGACTTTCACAGTACTCCTGCCGGGAACTCCTAGAGTTTGCCGTTGGAATTCGCCTGTTGACGAGGCATTTGGCTACCTTAAGAGAGTCATAGTTACTCCTGCCACTTGCTCCTCGTTTTACCACAGTTGCATCTACAAGCTTACTCTGGCCAGTTCACCAGAAGCGATACGCCATTATTTGTTGACCTTAAGACTTTCACAGTACTCCTGCCGGGAGCTCCTCGAGTTTGCCGTTGGAATTCGCCTGTTGACGAGGCATTTGGCTACCTTAAGAGAGTCATAGTTACTCCTGCCACTTGCTCCTCGTTTTACCACAGTCGCATCTACAAGCTTACTCTGGCCAGTTCACCAGAAGCGATACGCCATTATTTGTTGACCTTAAGACTTTCACAGTACTCCTGCCGGGAGCTCCTCGAGTTTGCCGTTGGAATTCGCCTGTTGACGAGGCATTTGGCTACCTTAAGAGAGTCATAGTTACTCCTGCCACTTGCTCCTCGTTTTTACCACAGTCGCATCTACAAGCTTACTCTGGCCAGTTCACCAGAAACGATACGCCATTATTTGCTGACCTTAAGACTTTCACAGTACTCCTGCCGGGAACTCCTAGAGTTTGCCGTTGGAATTCGCCTGTTGACGAGGCATTTGGCTACCTTAAGAGAGTCATAGTTACTCCTGCCACTTGCTCCTCGTTTTACCACAGTCGCATCTACAAGCTTACTCTGGCCAGTTCACCAGAAGCGATACGCCATTATTTGCTGACCTTAAGACTTTCACAGTACTCCTGCCGGGAACTCCTAGAGTTTGCCGTTGGAATTCACCTGTTGACGAGGCATTTGGCTACCTTAAGAGAGTCATAGTTACTCCTGCCACTTGCTCCTCGTTTTACCACAGTCGCATCTACAAGCTTACTCTGGCCAGTTCACCAGAAGCGATACGCCATTATTTGCTGACCTTAAGACTTTCACAGTACTCCTGCCGGGAACTCCTAGAGTTTGCCGTTGGAATTCGCCTGTTGACGAGGCATTTGGCTACCTTAAGAGAGTCATAGTTACTCCTGCCACTTGCTCCTCGTTTTACCACAGTCGCATCTACAAGCTTACTCTGGCCAGTTCACCAGAAGCGATACGCCATTATTTGTTGACCTTAAGACTTTCACAGTACTCCTGCCGGGAGCTCCTCGAGTTTGCCGTTGGAATTCGCCTGTTGACGAGGCATTTGGCTACCTTAAGAGAGTCATAGTTACTCCTGCCACTTGCTCCTCGTTTTACCACAGTCGCATCTACAAGCTTACTCTGGCCAGTTCACCAGAAGCGATACGCCATTATTTGTTGACCTTAAGACTTTCACAGTACTCCTGCCGGGAGCTCCTCGAGTTTGCCGTTGGAATTCGCCTGTTGACGAGGCATTTGGCTACCTTAGGAGAGTCATAGTTACTCCTGCCACTTGCTCCTCGTTTTTACCACAGTCGCATCTACAAGCTTACTCTGGCCAGTTCACCAGAAACGATACGCCATTATTTGCTGACCTTAAGACTTTCACAGTACTCCTGCCGGGAACTCCTAGAGTTTGCCGTTGGAATTCGCCTGTGGACGAGGCATTTGGCTACCTTAAGAGAGTCATAGTTACTCCTGCCACTTGCTCCTCGTTTTACCACAGTCGCATCTACAAGCTTACTCTGGCCAGTTCACCAGAAGCGATACGCCATTATTTGTTGACCTTAAGACTTTCACAGTACTCCTGCCGGGAGCTCCTCGAGTTTGCCTTTGGAATTCGCCTGTTGACGAGGCATTTGACTACCTTAAGAGAGTCATAGTTACTCCTGCCACTTGCTCCTCGTTTTACCACAGTCGCATCTACAAGCTTACTCTGGCCAGTTCACCAGAAGCGATACGCCATTATTTGTTGACCTTAAGACTTTCACAGTACTCCTGCCGGGAGCTCCTCGAGTTTGCCGTTGGAATTCGCCTGTTGACGAGGCATTTGGCTACCTTAAGAGAGTCATAGTTACTCCTGCCACTTGCTCCTCGTTTTTACCACAGTCGCATCTACAAGCTTACTCTGGCCAGTTCACCAGAAGCGATACGCCATTATTTGCTGACCTTAAGACTTTCACAGTACTCCTGCCGGGAACTCCTAGAGTTTGCCGTTGGAATTCGCCTGTTGACGAGGCATTTGGCTACCTTAAGAGAGTCATAGTTACTCCTGCCACTTGCTCCTCGTTTTACCACAGTCGCATCTACAAGCTTACTCTGGCCAGTTCACCAGAAGCGATACGCCATTATTTGCTGACCTTAAGACTTTCACAGTACTCCTGCCGGGAACTCCTAGAGTTTGCCGTTGGAATTCGCCTGTTGACGAGGCATTTGGCTACCTTAAGAGAGTCATAGTTACTCCTGCCACTTGCTCCTCGTTTTACCACAGTCGCATCTACAAGCTTACTCTGGCCAGTTCACCAGAAGCGATACGCCATTATTTGTTGACCTTAAGACTTTCACAGTACTCCTGCCGGGAGCTCCTCGAGTTTGCCGTTGGAATTCGCCTGTTGACGAGGCATTTGGCTACCTTAGGAGAGTCATAGTTACTCCTGCCACTTGCTCCTCGTTTTTACCACAGTCGCATCTACAAGCTTACTCTGGCCAGTTCACCAGAAGCGATACGCCATTATTTGTTGACCTTAAGACTTTCACAGTACTCCTGCCGGGAGCTCCTCGAGTTTGCCGTTGGAATTCGCCTGTTGACGAGGCATTTGGCTACCTTAGGAGAGTCATAGTTACTCCTGCCACTTGCTCCTCGTTTTTACCACAGTCGCATCTACAAGCTTACTCTGGCCAGTTCACCAGAAGCGATACGCCATTATTTGTTGACCTTAAGACTTTCACAGTACTCCTGCCGGGAGCTCCTCGAGTTTGCCGTTGGAATTCGCCTGTTGACGAGGCATTTGGCTACCTTAAGAGAGTCATAGTTACTCCTGCCACTTGCTCCTCGTTTTTACCACAGTCGCATCTACAAGCTTACTCTGGCCAGTTCACCAGAAGCGATACGCCATTATTTGCTGACCTTAAGACTTTCACAGTACTCCTGCCGGGAACTCCTAGAGTTTGCCGTTGGAATTCGCCTGTTGACGAGGCATTTGGCTACCTTAAGAGAGTCATAGTTACTCCTGCCACTTGCTCCTCGTTTTACCACAGTTGCATCTACAAGCTTACTCTGGCCAGTTCACCAGAAGCGATACGCCATTATTTGTTGACCTTAAGACTTTCACAGTACTCCTGCCGGGAGCTCCTCGAGTTTGCCGTTGGAATTCGCCTGTTGACGAGGCATTTGGCTACCTTAAGAGAGTCATAGTTACTCCTGCCACTTGCTCCTCGTTTTACCACAGTCGCATCTACAAGCTTACTCTGGCCAGTTCACCAGAAGCGATACGCCATTATTTGTTGACCTTAAGACTTTCACAGTACTCCTGCCGGGAGCTCCTCGAGTTTGCCGTTGGAATTCGCCTGTTGACGAGGCATTTGGCTACCTTAAGAGAGTCATAGTTACTCCTGCCACTTGCTCCTCGTTTTTACCACAGTCGCATCTACAAGCTTACTCTGGCCAGTTCACCAGAAACGATACGCCATTATTTGCTGACCTTAAGACTTTCACAGTACTCCTGCCGGGAACTCCTAGAGTTTGCCGTTGGAATTCGCCTGTTGACGAGGCATTTGGCTACCTTAAGAGAGTCATAGTTACTCCTGCCACTTGCTCCTCGTTTTACCACAGTCGCATCTACAAGCTTACTCTGGCCAGTTCACCAGAAGCGATACGCCATTATTTGCTGACCTTAAGACTTTCACAGTACTCCTGCCGGGAACTCCTAGAGTTTGCCGTTGGAATTCACCTGTTGACGAGGCATTTGGCTACCTTAAGAGAGTCATAGTTACTCCTGCCACTTGCTCCTCGTTTTACCACAGTCGCATCTACAAGCTTACTCTGGCCAGTTCACCAGAAGCGATACGCCATTATTTGCTGACCTTAAGACTTTCACAGTACTCCTGCCGGGAACTCCTAGAGTTTGCCGTTGGAATTCGCCTGTTGACGAGGCATTTGGCTACCTTAAGAGAGTCATAGTTACTCCTGCCACTTGCTCCTCGTTTTACCACAGTCGCATCTACAAGCTTACTCTGGCCAGTTCACCAGAAGCGATACGCCATTATTTGTTGACCTTAAGACTTTCACAGTACTCCTGCCGGGAGCTCCTCGAGTTTGCCGTTGGAATTCGCCTGTTGACGAGGCATTTGGCTACCTTAAGAGAGTCATAGTTACTCCTGCCACTTGCTCCTCGTTTTACCACAGTCGCATCTACAAGCTTACTCTGGCCAGTTCACCAGAAGCGATACGCCATTATTTGTTGACCTTAAGACTTTCACAGTACTCCTGCCGGGAGCTCCTCGAGTTTGCCGTTGGAATTCGCCTGTTGACGAGGCATTTGGCTACCTTAGGAGAGTCATAGTTACTCCTGCCACTTGCTCCTCGTTTTTACCACAGTCGCATCTACAAGCTTACTCTGGCCAGTTCACCAGAAACGATACGCCATTATTTGCTGACCTTAAGACTTTCACAGTACTCCTGCCGGGAACTCCTAGAGTTTGCCGTTGGAATTCGCCTGTGGACGAGGCATTTGGCTACCTTAAGAGAGTCATAGTTACTCCTGCCACTTGCTCCTCGTTTTACCACAGTCGCATCTACAAGCTTACTCTGGCCAGTTCACCAGAAGCGATACGCCATTATTTGTTGACCTTAAGACTTTCACAGTACTCCTGCCGGGAGCTCCTCGAGTTTGCCTTTGGAATTCGCCTGTTGACGAGGCATTTGACTACCTTAAGAGAGTCATAGTTACTCCTGCCACTTGCTCCTCGTTTTACCACAGTCGCATCTACAAGCTTACTCTGGCCAGTTCACCAGAAGCGATACGCCATTATTTGTTGACCTTAAGACTTTCACAGTACTCCTGCCGGGAGCTCCTCGAGTTTGCCGTTGGAATTCGCCTGTTGACGAGGCATTTGGCTACCTTAAGAGAGTCATAGTTACTCCTGCCACTTGCTCCTCGTTTTTACCACAGTCGCATCTACAAGCTTACTCTGGCCAGTTCACCAGAAGCGATACGCCATTATTTGCTGACCTTAAGACTTTCACAGTACTCCTGCCGGGAACTCCTAGAGTTTGCCGTTGGAATTCGCCTGTTGACGAGGCATTTGGCTACCTTAAGAGAGTCATAGTTACTCCTGCCACTTGCTCCTCGTTTTACCACAGTCGCATCTACAAGCTTACTCTGGCCAGTTCACCAGAAGCGATACGCCATTATTTGCTGACCTTAAGACTTTCACAGTACTCCTGCCGGGAACTCCTAGAGTTTGCCGTTGGAATTCGCCTGTTGACGAGGCATTTGGCTACCTTAAGAGAGTCATAGTTACTCCTGCCACTTGCTCCTCGTTTTACCACAGTCGCATCTACAAGCTTACTCTGGCCAGTTCACCAGAAGCGATACGCCATTATTTGTTGACCTTAAGACTTTCACAGTACTCCTGCCGGGAGCTCCTCGAGTTTGCCGTTGGAATTCGCCTGTTGACGAGGCATTTGGCTACCTTAGGAGAGTCATAGTTACTCCTGCCACTTGCTCCTCGTTTTTACCACAGTCGCATCTACAAGCTTACTCTGGCCAGTTCACCAGAAGCGATACGCCATTATTTGTTGACCTTAAGACTTTCACAGTACTCCTGCCGGGAGCTCCTCGAGTTTGCCGTTGGAATTCGCCTGTTGACGAGGCATTTGGCTACCTTAGGAGAGTCATAGTTACTCCTGCCACTTGCTCCTCGTTTTTACCACAGTCGCATCTACAAGCTTACTCTGGCCAGTTCACCAGAAACGATACGCCATTATTTGCTGACCTTAAGACTTTCACAGTACTCCTGCCGGGAACTCCTAGAGTTTGCCGTTGGAATTCGCCTGTGGACGAGGCATTTGGCTACCTTAAGAGAGTCATAGTTACTCCTGCCACTTGCTCCTCGTTTTACCACAGTCGCATCTACAAGCTTACTCTGGCCAGTTCACCAGAAGCGATACGCCATTATTTGTTGACCTTAAGACTTTCACAGTACTCCTGCCGGGAGCTCCTCGAGTTTGCCTTTGGAATTCGCCTGTTGACGAGGCATTTGACTACCTTAAGAGAGTCATAGTTACTCCTGCCACTTGCTCCTCGTTTTACCACAGTCGCATCTACAAGCTTACTCTGGCCAGTTCACCAGAAGCGATACGCCATTATTTGTTGACCTTAAGACTTTCACAGTACTCCTGCCGGGAGCTCCTCGAGTTTGCCGTTGGAATTCGCCTGTTGACGAGGCATTTGGCTACCTTAAGAGAGTCATAGTTACTCCTGCCACTTGCTCCTCGTTTTTACCACAGTCGCATCTACAAGCTTACTCTGGCCAGTTCACCAGAAGCGATACGCCATTATTTGCTGACCTTAAGACTTTCACAGTACTCCTGCCGGGAACTCCTAGAGTTTGCCGTTGGAATTCGCCTGTTGACGAGGCATTTGGCTACCTTAAGAGAGTCATAATTACTCCTGCCACTTGCTCCTCGTTTTACCACAGTCGCATCTACAAGCTTACTCTGGCCAGTTCACCAGAAGCGATACGCCATTATTTGCTGACCTTAAGACTTTCACAGTACTCCTGCCGGGAACTCCTAGAGTTTGCCGTTGGAATTCGCCTGTTGACGAGGCATTTGGCTACCTTAAGAGAGTCATAGTTACTCCTGCCACTTGCTCCTCGTTTTACCACAGTCGCATCTACAAGCTTACTCTGGCCAGTTCACCAGAAGCGATACGCCATTATTTGTTGACCTTAAGACTTTCACAGTACTCCTGCCGGGAGCTCCTCGAGTTTGCCGTTGGAATTCGCCTGTTGACGAGGCATTTGGCTACCTTAGGAGAGTCATAGTTACTCCTGCCACTTGCTCCTCGTTTTTACCACAGTCGCATCTACAAGCTTACTCTGGCCAGTTCACCAGAAGCGATACGCCATTATTTGTTGACCTTAAGACTTTCACAGTACTCCTGCCGGGAGCTCCTCGAGTTTGCCGTTGGAATTCGCCTGTTGACGAGGCATTTGGCTACCTTAGGAGAGTCATAGTTACTCCTGCCACTTGCTCCTCGTTTTTACCACAGTCGCATCTACAAGCTTACTCTGGCCAGTTCACCAGAAGCGATACGCCATTATTTGTTGACCTTAAGACTTTCACAGTACTCCTGCCGGGAGCTCCTCGAGTTTGCCGTTGGAATTCGCCTGTTGACGAGGCATTTGGCTACCTTAGGAGAGTCATAGTTACTCCTGCCACTTGCTCCTCGTTTTTACCACAGTCGCATCTACAAGCTTACTCTGGCCAGTTCACCAGAAACGATACGCCATTATTTGCTGACCTTAAGACTTTCACAGTACTCCTGCCGGGAACTCCTAGAGTTTGCCGTTGGAATTCGCCTGTGGACGAGGCATTTGGCTACCTTAAGAGAGTCATAGTTACTCCTGCCACTTGCTCCTCGTTTTACCACAGTCGCATCTACAAGCTTACTCTGGCCAGTTCACCAGAAGCGATACGCCATTATTTGTTGACCTTAAGACTTTCACAGTACTCCTGCCGGGAGCTCCTCGAGTTTGCCTTTGGAATTCGCCTGTTGACGAGGCATTTGACTACCTTAAGAGAGTCATAGTTACTCCTGCCACTTGCTCCTCGTTTTACCACAGTCGCATCTACAAGCTTACTCTGGCCAGTTCACCAGAAGCGATACGCCATTATTTGTTGACCTTAAGACTTTCACAGTACTCCTGCCGGGAGCTCCTCGAGTTTGCCGTTGGAATTCGCCTGTTGACGAGGCATTTGGCTACCTTAAGAGAGTCATAGTTACTCCTGCCACTTGCTCCTCGTTTTTACCACAGTCGCATCTACAAGCTTACTCTGGCCAGTTCACCAGAAGCGATACGCCATTATTTGCTGACCTTAAGACTTTCACAGTACTCCTGCCGGGAACTCCTCGAGTTTGCCGTTGGAATTCGCCTGTTGACGAGGCATTTGGCTACCTTAGGAGAGTCATAGTTACTCCTGCCACTTGCTCCTCGTTTTTACCACAGTCGCATCTACAAGCTTACTCTGGCCAGTTCACCAGAAACGATACGCCATTATTTGCTGACCTTAAGACTTTCACAGTACTCCTGCCGGGAACTCCTAGAGTTTGCCGTTGGAATTCGCCTGTGGACGAGGCATTTGGCTACCTTAAGAGAGTCATAGTTACTCCTGCCACTTGCTCCTCGTTTTACCACAGTCGCATCTACAAGCTTACTCTGGCCAGTTCACCAGAAGCGATACGCCATTATTTGTTGACCTTAAGACTTTCACAGTACTCCTGCCGGGAGCTCCTCGAGTTTGCCTTTGGAATTCGCCTGTTGACGAGGCATTTGACTACCTTAAGAGAGTCATAGTTACTCCTGCCACTTGCTCCTCGTTTTACCACAGTCGCATCTACAAGCTTACTCTGGCCAGTTCACCAGAAGCGATACGCCATTATTTGTTGACCTTAAGACTTTCACAGTACTCCTGCCGGGAGCTCCTCGAGTTTGCCGTTGGAATTCGCCTGTTGACGAGGCATTTGGCTACCTTAAGAGAGTCATAGTTACTCCTGCCACTTGCTCCTCGTTTTTACCACAGTCGCATCTACAAGCTTACTCTGGCCAGTTCACCAGAAGCGATACGCCATTATTTGCTGACCTTAAGACTTTCACAGTACTCCTGCCGGGAACTCCTAGAGTTTGCCGTTGGAATTCGCCTGTTGACGAGGCATTTGGCTACCTTAAGAGAGTCATAGTTACTCCTGCCACTTGCTCCTCGTTTTACCACAGTCGCATCTACAAGCTTACTCTGGCCAGTTCACCAGAAGCGATACGCCATTATTTGCTGACCTTAAGACTTTCACAGTACTCCTGCCGGGAACTCCTAGAGTTTGCCGTTGGAATTCGCCTGTTGACGAGGCATTTGGCTACCTTAAGAGAGTCATAGTTACTCCTGCCACTTGCTCCTCGTTTTACCACAGTCGCATCTACAAGCTTACTCTGGCCAGTTCACCAGAAGCGATACGCCATTATTTGTTGACCTTAAGACTTTCACAGTACTCCTGCCGGGAGCTCCTCGAGTTTGCCGTTGGAATTCGCCTGTTGACGAGGCATTTGGCTACCTTAGGAGAGTCATAGTTACTCCTGCCACTTGCTCCTCGTTTTTACCACAGTCGCATCTACAAGCTTACTCTGGCCAGTTCACCAGAAGCGATACGCCATTATTTGTTGACCTTAAGACTTTCACAGTACTCCTGCCGGGAGCTCCTCGAGTTTGCCGTTGGAATTCGCCTGTTGACGAGGCATTTGGCTACCTTAGGAGAGTCATAGTTACTCCTGCCACTTGCTCCTCGTTTTTACCACAGTCGCATCTACAAGCTTACTCTGGCCAGTTCACCAGAAGCGATACGCCATTATTTGTTGACCTTAAGACTTTCACAGTACTCCTGCCGGGAGCTCCTCGAGTTTGCCGTTGGAATTCGCCTGTTGACGAGGCATTTGGCTACCTTAAGAGAGTCATAGTTACTCCTGCCACTTGCTCCTCGTTTTACCACAGTCGCATCTACAAGCTTACTCTGGCCAGTTCACCAGAAGCGATACGCCATTATTTGTTGACCTTAAGACTTTCACAGTACTCCTGCCGGGAGCTCCTCGAGTTTGCCGTTGGAATTCGCCTGTTGACGAGGCATTTGGCTACCTTAGGAGAGTCATAGTTACTCCTGCCACTTGCTCCTCGTTTTTACCACAGTCGCATCTACAAGCTTACTCTGGCCAGTTCACCAGAAACGATACGCCATTATTTGCTGACCTTAAGACTTTCACAGTACTCCTGCCGGGAACTCCTAGAGTTTGCCGTTGGAATTCGCCTGTGGACGAGGCATTTGGCTACCTTAAGAGAGTCATAGTTACTCCTGCCACTTGCTCCTCGTTTTACCACAGTCGCATCTACAAGCTTACTCTGGCCAGTTCACCAGAAGCGATACGCCATTATTTGTTGACCTTAAGACTTTCACAGTACTCCTGCCGGGAGCTCCTCGAGTTTGCCTTTGGAATTCGCCTGTTGACGAGGCATTTGACTACCTTAAGAGAGTCATAGTTACTCCTGCCACTTGCTCCTCGTTTTACCACAGTCGCATCTACAAGCTTACTCTGGCCAGTTCACCAGAAGCGATACGCCATTATTTGTTGACCTTAAGACTTTCACAGTACTCCTGCCGGGAGCTCCTCGAGTTTGCCGTTGGAATTCGCCTGTTGACGAGGCATTTGGCTACCTTAAGAGAGTCATAGTTACTCCTGCCACTTGCTCCTCGTTTTTACCACAGTCGCATCTACAAGCTTACTCTGGCCAGTTCACCAGAAGCGATACGCCATTATTTGCTGACCTTAAGACTTTCACAGTACTCCTGCCGGGAACTCCTAGAGTTTGCCGTTGGAATTCGCCTGTTGACGAGGCATTTGGCTACCTTAAGAGAGTCATAGTTACTCCTGCCACTTGCTCCTCGTTTTACCACAGTTGCATCTACAAGCTTACTCTGGCCAGTTCACCAGAAGCGATACGCCATTATTTGTTGACCTTAAGACTTTCACAGTACTCCTGCCGGGAGCTCCTCGAGTTTGCCGTTGGAATTCGCCTGTTGACGAGGCATTTGGCTACCTTAAGAGAGTCATAGTTACTCCTGCCACTTGCTCCTCGTTTTACCACAGTCGCATCTACAAGCTTACTCTGGCCAGTTCACCAGAAGCGATACGCCATTATTTGTTGACCTTAAGACTTTCACAGTACTCCTGCCGGGAGCTCCTCGAGTTTGCCGTTGGAATTCGCCTGTTGACGAGGCATTTGGCTACCTTAAGAGAGTCATAGTTACTCCTGCCACTTGCTCCTCGTTTTTACCACAGTCGCATCTACAAGCTTACTCTGGCCAGTTCACCAGAAACGATACGCCATTATTTGCTGACCTTAAGACTTTCACAGTACTCCTGCCGGGAACTCCTAGAGTTTGCCGTTGGAATTCGCCTGTGGACGAGGCATTTGGCTACCTTAAGAGAGTCATAGTTACTCCTGCCACTTGCTCCTCGTTTTACCACAGTCGCATCTACAAGCTTACTCTGGCCAGTTCACCAGAAGCGATACGCCATTATTTGTTGACCTTAAGACTTTCACAGTACTCCTGCCGGGAGCTCCTCGAGTTTGCCTTTGGAATTCGCCTGTTGACGAGGCATTTGACTACCTTAAGAGAGTCATAGTTACTCCTGCCACTTGCTCCTCGTTTTACCACAGTCGCATCTACAAGCTTACTCTGGCCAGTTCACCAGAAGCGATACGCCATTATTTGTTGACCTTAAGACTTTCACAGTACTCCTGCCGGGAGCTCCTCGAGTTTGCCGTTGGAATTCGCCTGTTGACGAGGCATTTGGCTACCTTAAGAGAGTCATAGTTACTCCTGCCACTTGCTCCTCGTTTTTACCACAGTCGCATCTACAAGCTTACTCTGGCCAGTTCACCAGAAGCGATACGCCATTATTTGCTGACCTTAAGACTTTCACAGTACTCCTGCCGGGAACTCCTAGAGTTTGCCGTTGGAATTCGCCTGTTGACGAGGCATTTGGCTACCTTAAGAGAGTCATAATTACTCCTGCCACTTGCTCCTCGTTTTACCACAGTCGCATCTACAAGCTTACTCTGGCCAGTTCACCAGAAGCGATACGCCATTATTTGCTGACCTTAAGACTTTCACAGTACTCCTGCCGGGAACTCCTAGAGTTTGCCGTTGGAATTCGCCTGTTGACGAGGCATTTGGCTACCTTAAGAGAGTCATAGTTACTCCTGCCACTTGCTCCTCGTTTTACCACAGTCGCATCTACAAGCTTACTCTGGCCAGTTCACCAGAAGCGATACGCCATTATTTGTTGACCTTAAGACTTTCACAGTACTCCTGCCGGGAGCTCCTCGAGTTTGCCGTTGGAATTCGCCTGTTGACGAGGCATTTGGCTACCTTAGGAGAGTCATAGTTACTCCTGCCACTTGCTCCTCGTTTTTACCACAGTCGCATCTACAAGCTTACTCTGGCCAGTTCACCAGAAGCGATACGCCATTATTTGTTGACCTTAAGACTTTCACAGTACTCCTGCCGGGAGCTCCTCGAGTTTGCCGTTGGAATTCGCCTGTTGACGAGGCATTTGGCTACCTTAGGAGAGTCATAGTTACTCCTGCCACTTGCTCCTCGTTTTTACCACAGTCGCATCTACAAGCTTACTCTGGCCAGTTCACCAGAAGCGATACGCCATTATTTGTTGACCTTAAGACTTTCACAGTACTCCTGCCGGGAGCTCCTCGAGTTTGCCGTTGGAATTCGCCTGTTGACGAGGCATTTGGCTACCTTAGGAGAGTCATAGTTACTCCTGCCACTTGCTCCTCGTTTTTACCACAGTCGCATCTACAAGCTTACTCTGGCCAGTTCACCAGAAACGATACGCCATTATTTGCTGACCTTAAGACTTTCACAGTACTCCTGCCGGGAACTCCTAGAGTTTGCCGTTGGAATTCGCCTGTGGACGAGGCATTTGGCTACCTTAAGAGAGTCATAGTTACTCCTGCCACTTGCTCCTCGTTTTACCACAGTCGCATCTACAAGCTTACTCTGGCCAGTTCACCAGAAGCGATACGCCATTATTTGTTGACCTTAAGACTTTCACAGTACTCCTGCCGGGAGCTCCTCGAGTTTGCCTTTGGAATTCGCCTGTTGACGAGGCATTTGACTACCTTAAGAGAGTCATAGTTACTCCTGCCACTTGCTCCTCGTTTTACCACAGTCGCATCTACAAGCTTACTCTGGCCAGTTCACCAGAAGCGATACGCCATTATTTGTTGACCTTAAGACTTTCACAGTACTCCTGCCGGGAAACTCCTAGAGTTTGCCGTTGGAATTCGCCTGTTGACGAGGCATTTGGCTACCTTAAGAGAGTCATAGTTACTCCTGCCACTTGCTCCTCGTTTTACCACAGTCGCATCTACAAGCTTACTCTGGCCAGTTCACCAGAAGCGATACGCCATTATTTGCTGACCTTAAGACTTTCACAGTACTCCTGCCGGGAACTCCTCGAGTTTGCCGTTGGAATTCGCCTGTTGACGAGGCATTTGGCTACCTTAAGAGAGTCATAGTTACTCCTGCCACTTGCTCCTCGTTTTACCACAGTCGCATCTACAAGCTTACTCTGGCCAGTTCACCAGAAGCGATACGCCATTATTTGTTGACCTTAAGACTTTCACAGTACTCCTGCCGGGAGCTCCTCGAGTTTGCCGTTGGAATTCGCCTGTTGACGAGGCATTTGGCTACCTTAAGAGAGTCATAGTTACTCCTGCCACTTGCTCCTCGTTTTACCACAGTCGCATCTACAAGCTTACTCTGGCCAGTTCACCAGAAGCGATACGCCATTATTTGTTGACCTTAAGACTTTCACAGTACTCCTGCCGGGAGCTCCTCGAGTTTGCCGTTGGAATTCGCCTGTTGACGAGGCATTTGGCTACCTTAAGAGAGTCATAGTTACTCCTGCCACTTGCTCCTCGTTTTTACCACAGTCGCATCTACAAGCTTACTCTGGCCAGTTCACCAGAAACGATACGCCATTATTTGCTGACCTTAAGACTTTCACAGTACTCCTGCCGGGAACTCCTAGAGTTTGCCGTTGGAATTCGCCTGTTGACGAGGCATTTGGCTACCTTAAGAGAGTCATAGTTACTCCTGCCACTTGCTCCTCGTTTTACCACAGTCGCATCTACAAGCTTACTCTGGCCAGTTCACCAGAAGCGATACGCCATTATTTGTTGACCTTAAGACTTTCACAGTACTCCTGCCGGGAGCTCCTCGAGTTTGCCGTTGGAATTCGCCTGTTGACGAGGCATTTGGCTACCTTAAGAGAGTCATAGTTACTCCTGCCACTTGCTCCTCGTTTTTACCACAGTCGCATCTACAAGCTTACTCTGGCCAGTTCACCAGAAACGATACGCCATTATTTGCTGACCTTAAGACTTTCACAGTACTCCTGCCGGGAACTCCTAGAGTTTGCCGTTGGAATTCGCCTGTTGACGAGGCATTTGGCTACCTTAAGAGAGTCATAGTTACTCCTGCCACTTGCTCCTCGTTTTACCACAGTCGCATCTACAAGCTTACTCTGGCCAGTTCACCAGAAGCGATACGCCATTATTTGCTGACCTTAAGACTTTCACAGTACTCCTGCCGGGAACTCCTAGAGTTTGCCGTTGGAATTCGCCTGTTGACGAGGCATTTGGCTACCTTAAGAGAGTCATAGTTACTCCTGCCACTTGCTCCTCGTTTTTACCACACTCGCATCTACAAGCTTACTCTGGCCAGTTCACCAGAAGCGATACGCCATTATTTGCTGACCTTAAGACTTTCACAGTACTCCTGCCGGGAACTCCTAGAGTTTGCCGTTGGAATTCGCCTGTGGACGAGGCATTTGGCTACCTTAAGAGAGTCATAGTTACTCCTGCCACTTGCTCCTCGTTTTACCACAGTCGCATCTACAAGCTTACTCTGGCCAGTTCACCAGAAGCGATACGCCATTATTTGCTGACCTTAAGACTTTCACAGAACTCCTGCCGGGAACTCCTAGAGTTTGCCGTTGGAATTCGCCTGTTGACGAGGCATTTGGCTACCTTAAGAGAGTCATAGTTACTCCTGCCACTTGCTCCTCGTTTTTACCACACTCGCATCTACAAGCTTACTCTGGCCAGTTCACCAGAAGCGATACGCCATTATTTGCTGACCTTAAGACTTTCACAGTACTCCTGCCGGGAACTCCTAGAGTTTGCCGTTGGAATTCGCCTGTGGACGAGGCATTTGGCTACCTTAAGAGAGTCATAGTTACTCCTGCCACTTGCTCCTCGTTTTACCACAGTCGCATCTACAAGCTTACTCTGGCCAGTTCACCAGAAGCGATACGCCATTATTTGCTGACCTTAAGACTTTCACAGTACTCCTGCCGGGAACTCCTAGAGTTTGCCGTTGGAATTCGCCTGTTGACGAGGCATTTGGCTACCTTAAGAGAGTCATAGTTACTCCTGCCACTTGCTCCTCGTTTTACCACAGTCGCATCTACAAGCTTACTCTGGCCAGTTCACCAGAAGCGATACGCCATTATTTGTTGACCTTAAGACTTTCACAGTACTCCTGCCGGGAGCTCCTCGAGTTTGCCTTTGGAATTCGCCTGTTGACGAGGCATTTGACTACCTTAAGAGAGTCATAGTTACTCCTGCCACTTGCTCCTCGTTTTACCACAGTCGCATCTACAAGCTTACTCTGGCCAGTTCACCAGAAGCGATACGCCATTATTTGCTGACCTTAAGACTTTCACAGAACTCCTGCCGGGAGCTCCTCGAGTTTGCCGTTGGAATTCGCCTGTTGACGAGGCATTTGGCTACCTTAAGAGAGTCATAGTTACTCCTGCCACTTGCTCCTCGTTTTTACCACAGTCGCATCTACAAGCTTACTCTGGCCAGTTCACCAGAAGCGATACGCCATTATTTGCTGACCTTAAGACTTTCACAGTACTCCTGCCGGGAACTCCTAGAGTTTGCCGTTGGAATTCGCCTGTTGACGAGGCATTTGGCTACCTTAAGAGAGTCATAGTTACTCCTGCCACTTGCTCCTCGTTTTACCACAGTCGCATCTACAAGCTTACTCTGGCCAGTTCACCAGAAGCGATACGCCATTATTTGCTGACCTTAAGACTTTCACAGTACTCCTGCCGGGAACTCCTAGAGTTTGCCGTTGGAATTCGCCTGTTGACGAGGCATTTGGCTACCTTAAGAGAGTCATAGTTACTCCTGCCACTTGCTCCTCGTTTTACCACAGTCGCATCTACAAGCTTACTCTGGCCAGTTCACCAGAAGCGATACGCCATTATTTGTTGACCTTAAGACTTTCACAGTACTCCTGCCGGGAGCTCCTCGAGTTTGCCGTTGGAATTCGCCTGTTGACGAGGCATTTGGCTACCTTAAGAGAGTCATAGTTACTCCTGCCACTTGCTCCTCGTTTTACCACAGTCGCATCTACAAGCTTACTCTGGCCAGTTCACCAGAAGCGATACGCCATTATTTGTTGACCTTAAGACTTTCACAGTACTCCTGCCGGGAGCTCCTCGAGTTTGCCGTTGGAATTCGCCTGTTGACGAGGCATTTGGCTACCTTAAGAGAGTCATAGTTACTCCTGCCACTTGCTCCTCGTTTTTACCACAGTCGCATCTACAAGCTTACTCTGGCCAGTTCACCAGAAGCGATACGCCATTATTTGCTGACCTTAAGACTTTCACAGTACTCCTGCCGGGAACTCCTAGAGTTTGCCGTTGGAATTCGCCTGTTGACGAGGCATTTGGCTACCTTAAGAGAGTCATAGTTACTCCTGCCACTTGCTCCTCGTTTTACCACAGTCGCATCTACAAGCTTACTCTGGCCAGTTCACCAGAAGCGATACGCCATTATTTGCTGACCTTAAGACTTTCACAGTACTCCTGCCGGGAACTCCTAGAGTTTGCCGTTGGAATTCGCCTGTTGACGAGGCATTTGGCTACCTTAAGAGAGTCATAGTTACTCCTGCCACTTGCTCCTCGTTTTACCACAGTCGCATCTACAAGCTTACTCTGGCCAGTTCACCAGAAGCGATACGCCATTATTTGTTGACCTTAAGACTTTCACAGTACTCCTGCCGGGAGCTCCTCGAGTTTGCCGTTGGAATTCGCCTGTTGACGAGGCATTTGGCTACCTTAAGAGAGTCATAGTTACTCCTGCCACTTGCTCCTCGTTTTACCACAGTCGCATCTACAAGCTTACTCTGGCCAGTTCACCAGAAGCGATACGCCATTATTTGTTGACCTTAAGACTTTCACAGTACTCCTGCCGGGAGCTCCTCGAGTTTGCCGTTGGAATTCGCCTGTTGACGAGGCATTTGGCTACCTTAAGAGAGTCATAGTTACTCCTGCCACTTGCTCCTCGTTTTTACCACAGTCGCATCTACAAGCTTACTCTGGCCAGTTCACCAGAAACGATACGCCATTATTTGCTGACCTTAAGACTTTCACAGTACTCCTGCCGGGAACTCCTAGAGTTTGCCGTTGGAATTCGCCTGTTGACGAGGCATTTGGCTACCTTAAGAGAGTCATAGTTACTCCTGCCACTTGCTCCTCGTTTTACCACAGTCGCATCTACAAGCTTACTCTGGCCAGTTCACCAGAAGCGATACGCCATTATTTGTTGACCTTAAGACTTTCACAGTACTCCTGCCGGGAGCTCCTCGAGTTTGCCGTTGGAATTCGCCTGTTGACGAGGCATTTGGCTACCTTAAGAGAGTCATAGTTACTCCTGCCACTTGCTCCTCGTTTTTACCACAGTCGCATCTACAAGCTTACTCTGGCCAGTTCACCAGAAACGATACGCCATTATTTGCTGACCTTAAGACTTTCACAGTACTCCTGCCGGGAACTCCTAGAGTTTGCCGTTGGAATTCGCCTGTTGACGAGGCATTTGGCTACCTTAAGAGAGTCATAGTTACTCCTGCCACTTGCTCCTCGTTTTACCACAGTCGCATCTACAAGCTTACTCTGGCCAGTTCACCAGAAGCGATACGCCATTATTTGCTGACCTTAAGACTTTCACAGTACTCCTGCCGGGAACTCCTAGAGTTTGCCGTTGGAATTCGCCTGTTGACGAGGCATTTGGCTACCTTAAGAGAGTCATAGTTACTCCTGCCACTTGCTCCTCGTTTTTACCACACTCGCATCTACAAGCTTACTCTGGCCAGTTCACCAGAAGCGATACGCCATTATTTGCTGACCTTAAGACTTTCACAGTACTCCTGCCGGGAACTCCTAGAGTTTGCCGTTGGAATTCGCCTGTGGACGAGGCATTTGGCTACCTTAAGAGAGTCATAGTTACTCCTGCCACTTGCTCCTCGTTTTACCACAGTCGCATCTACAAGCTTACTCTGGCCAGTTCACCAGAAGCGATACGCCATTATTTGCTGACCTTAAGACTTTCACAGTACTCCTGCCGGGAACTCCTAGAGTTTGCCGTTGGAATTCGCCTGTTGACGAGGCATTTGGCTACCTTAAGAGAGTCATAGTTACTCCTGCCACTTGCTCCTCGTTTTACCACAGTCGCATCTACAAGCTTACTCTGGCCAGTTCACCAGAAGCGATACGCCATTATTTGTTGACCTTAAGACTTTCACAGTACTCCTGCCGGGAGCTCCTCGAGTTTGCCTTTGGAATTCGCCTGTTGACGAGGCATTTGACTACCTTAAGAGAGTCATAGTTACTCCTGCCACTTGCTCCTCGTTTTACCACAGTCGCATCTACAAGCTTACTCTGGCCAGTTCACCAGAAGCGATACGCCATTATTTGTTGACCTTAAGACTTTCACAGTACTCCTGCCGGGAGCTCCTCGAGTTTGCCGTTGGAATTCGCCTGTTGACGAGGCATTTGGCTACCTTAAGAGAGTCATAGTTACTCCTGCCACTTGCTCCTCGTTTTTACCACAGTCGCATCTACAAGCTTACTCTGGCCAGTTCACCAGAAGCGATACGCCATTATTTGCTGACCTTAAGACTTTCACAGTACTCCTGCCGGGAACTCCTAGAGTTTGCCGTTGGAATTCGCCTGTGGACGAGGCATTTGGCTACCTTAAGAGAGTCATAGTTACTCCTGCCACTTGCTCCTCGTTTTACCACAGTCGCATCTACAAGCTTACTCTGGCCAGTTCACCAGAAGCGATACGCCATTATTTGTTGACCTTAAGACTTTCACAGTACTCCTGCCGGGAGCTCCTCGAGTTTGCCTTTGGAATTCGCCTGTTGACGAGGCATTTGACTACCTTAAGAGAGTCATAGTTACTCCTGCCACTTGCTCCTCGTTTTACCACAGTCGCATCTACAAGCTTACTCTGGCCAGTTCACCAGAAGCGATACGCCATTATTTGTTGACCTTAAGACTTTCACAGTACTCCTGCCGGGAGCTCCTCGAGTTTGCCGTTGGAATTCGCCTGTTGACGAGGCATTTGGCTACCTTAAGAGAGTCATAGTTACTCCTGCCACTTGCTCCTCGTTTTTACCACAGTCGCATCTACAAGCTTACTCTGGCCAGTTCACCAGAAGCGATACGCCATTATTTGCTGACCTTAAGACTTTCACAGTACTCCTGCCGGGAACTCCTAGAGTTTGCCGTTGGAATTCGCCTGTTGACGAGGCATTTGGCTACCTTAAGAGAGTCATAGTTACTCCTGCCACTTGCTCCTCGTTTTACCACAGTCGCATCTACAAGCTTACTCTGGCCAGTTCACCAGAAGCGATACGCCATTATTTGCTGACCTTAAGACTTTCACAGTACTCCTGCCGGGAACTCCTAGAGTTTGCCGTTGGAATTCGCCTGTTGACGAGGCATTTGGCTACCTTAAGAGAGTCATAGTTACTCCTGCCACTTGCTCCTCGTTTTACCACAGTCGCATCTACAAGCTTACTCTGGCCAGTTCACCAGAAGCGATACGCCATTATTTGTTGACCTTAAGACTTTCACAGTACTCCTGCCGGGAGCTCCTCGAGTTTGCCGTTGGAATTCGCCTGTTGACGAGGCATTTGGCTACCTTAAGAGAGTCATAGTTACTCCTGCCACTTGCTCCTCGTTTTACCACAGTCGCATCTACAAGCTTACTCTGGCCAGTTCACCAGAAGCGATACGCCATTATTTGCTGACCTTAAGACTTTCACAGTACTCCTGCCGGGAGCTCCTCGAGTTTCCCTTTGGAATTCGCCTGTTGACGAGGCATTTGACTACCTTAAGAGAGTCATAGTTACTCCTGCCACTTGCTCCTCGTTTTACCACAGTCGCATCTACAAGCTTACTCTGGCCAGTTCACCAGAAGCGATACGCCATTATTTGTTGACCTTAAGACTTTCACAGTACTCCTGCCGGGAGCTCCTCGAGTTTGCCGTTGGAATTCGCCTGTTGACGAGGCATTTGGCTACCTTAAGAGAGTCATAGTTACTCCTGCCACTTGCTCCTCGTTTTTACCACAGTCGCATCTACAAGCTTACTCTGGCCAGTTCACCAGAAACGATACGCCATTATTTGCTGACCTTAAGACTTTCACAGTACTCCTGCCGGGAACTCCTAGAGTTTGCCGTTGGAATTCGCCTGTGGACGAGGCATTTGGCTACCTTAAGAGAGTCATAGTTACTCCTGCCACTTGCTCCTCGTTTTACCACAGTCGCATCTACAAGCTTACTCTGGCCAGTTCACCAGAAGCGATACGCCATTATTTGTTGACCTTAAGACTTTCACAGTACTCCTGCCGGGAGCTCCTCGAGTTTGCCGTTGGAATTCGCCTGTTGACGAGGCATTTGGCTACCTTAAGAGAGTCATAGTTACTCCTGCCACTTGCTCCTCGTTTTACCACAGTCGCATCTACAAGCTTACTCTGGCCAGTTCACCAGAAGCGATACGCCATTATTTGTTGACCTTAAGACTTTCACAGTACTCCTGCCGGGAGCTCCTCGAGTTTGCCGTTGGAATTCGCCTGTTGACGAGGCATTTGGCTACCTTAAGAGAGTCATAGTTACTCCTGCCACTTGCTCCTCGTTTTTACCACAGTCGCATCTACAAGCTTACTCTGGCCAGTTCACCAGAAACGATACGCCATTATTTGCTGACCTTAAGACTTTCACAGTACTCCTGCCGGGAACTCCTAGAGTTTGCCGTTGGAATTCGCCTGTTGACGAGGCATTTGGCTACCTTAAGAGAGTCATAGTTACTCCTGCCACTTGCTCCTCGTTTTACCACAGTCGCATCTACAAGCTTAATCTGGCCAGTTCACCAGAAGCGATACGCCATTATTTGCTGACCTTAAGACTTTCACAGTACTCCTGCCGGGAACTCCTAGAGTTTGCCGTTGGAATTCGCCTGTTGACGAGGCATTTGGCTACCTTAAGAGAGTCATAGTTACTCCTGCCACTTGCTCCTCGTTTTACCACAGTCGCATCTACAAGCTTACTCTGGCCAGTTCACCAGAAGCGATACGCCATTATTTGCTGACCTTAAGACTTTCACAGTACTCCTGCCGGGAACTCCTAGAGTTTGCCGTTGGAATTCGCCTGTTGACGAGGCATTTGGCTACCTTAAGAGAGTCATAGTTACTCCTGCCACTTGCTCCTCGTTTTACCACAGTCGCATCTACAAGCTTACTCTGGCCAGTTCACCAGAAGCGATACGCCATTATTTGTTGACCTTAAGACTTTCACAGTACTCCTGCCGGGAGCTCCTCGAGTTTGCCGTTGGAATTCGCCTGTTGACGAGGCATTTGGCTACCTTAAGAGAGTCATAGTTACTCCTGCCACTTGCTCCTCGTTTTACCACAGTCGCATCTACAAGCTTACTCTGGCCAGTTCACCAGAAGCGATACGCCATTATTTGTTGACCTTAAGACTTTCACAGTACTCCTGCCGGGAGCTCCTCGAGTTTGCCGTTGGAATTCGCCTGTTGACGAGGCATTTGGCTACCTTAGGAGAGTCATAGTTACTCCTGCCACTTGCTCCTCGTTTTTACCACAGTCGCATCTACAAGCTTACTCTGGCCAGTTCACCAGAAACGATACGCCATTATTTGCTGACCTTAAGACTTTCACAGTACTCCTGCCGGGAACTCCTAGAGTTTGCCGTTGGAATTCGCCTGTGGACGAGGCATTTGGCTACCTTAAGAGAGTCATAGTTACTCCTGCCACTTGCTCCTCGTTTTACCACAGTCGCATCTACAAGCTTACTCTGGCCAGTTCACCAGAAGCGATACGCCATTATTTGTTGACCTTAAGACTTTCACAGTACTCCTGCCGGGAGCTCCTCGAGTTTGCCGTTGGAATTCGCCTGTTGACGAGGCATTTGGCTACCTTAAGAGAGTCATAGTTACTCCTGCCACTTGCTCCTCGTTTTTACCACAGTCGCATCTACAAGCTTACTCTGGCCAGTTCACCAGAAACGATACGCCATTATTTGCTGACCTTAAGACTTTCACAGTACTCCTGCCGGGAACTCCTAGAGTTTGCCGTTGGAATTCGCCTGTTGACGAGGCATTTGGCTACCTTAAGAGAGTCATAGTTACTCCTGCCACTTGCTCCTCGTTTTACCACAGTCGCATCTACAAGCTTACTCTGGCCAGTTCACCAGAAGCGATACGCCATTATTTGCTGACCTTAAGACTTTCACAGTACTCCTGCCGGGAACTCCTAGAGTTTGCCGTTGGAATTCGCCTGTTGACGAGGCATTTGGCTACCTTAAGAGAGTCATAGTTACTCCTGCCACTTGCTCCTCGTTTTTACCACACTCGCATCTACAAGCTTACTCTGGCCAGTTCACCAGAAGCGATACGCCATTATTTGCTGACCTTAAGACTTTCACAGTACTCCTGCCGGGAACTCCTAGAGTTTGCCGTTGGAATTCGCCTGTGGACGAGGCATTTGGCTACCTTAAGAGAGTCATAGTTACTCCTGCCACTTGCTCCTCGTTTTACCACAGTCGCATCTACAAGCTTACTCTGGCCAGTTCACCAGAAGCGATACGCCATTATTTGCTGACCTTAAGACTTTCACAGAACTCCTGCCGGGAACTCCTAGAGTTTGCCGTTGGAATTCGCCTGTTGACGAGGCATTTGGCTACCTTAAGAGAGTCATAGTTACTCCTGCCACTTGCTCCTCGTTTTACCACAGTCGCATCTACAAGCTTACTCTGGCCAGTTCACCAGAAGCGATACGCCATTATTTGCTGACCTTAAGACTTTCACAGTACTCCTGCCGGGAACTCCTAGAGTTTGCCGTTGGAATTCGCCTGTTGACGAGGCATTTGGCTACCTTAAGAGAGTCATAGTTACTCCTGCCACTTGCTCCTCGTTTTTACCACAGTCGCATCTACAAGCTTACTCTGGCCAGTTCACCAGAAGCGATACGCCATTATTTGCTGACCTTAAGACTTTCACAGTACTCCTGCCGGGAACTCCTAGAGTTTGCCGTTGGAATTCGCCTGTTGACGAGGCATTTGGCTACCTTAAGAGAGTCATAGTTACTCCTGCCACTTGCTCCTCGTTTTACCACAGTCGCATCTACAAGCTTACTCTGGCCAGTTCACCAGAAGCGATACGCCATTATTTGTTGACCTTAAGACTTTCACAGTACTCCTGCCGGGAGCTCCTCGAGTTTGCCGTTGGAATTCGCCTGTTGACGAGGCATTTGGCTACCTTAAGAGAGTCATAGTTACTCCTGCCACTTGCTCCTCGTTTTTACCACAGTCGCATCTACAAGCTTACTCTGGCCAGTTCACCAGAAGCGATACGCCATTATTTGCTGACCTTAAGACTTTCACAGTACTCCTGCCGGGAACTCCTAGAGTTTGCCGTTGGAATTCGCCTGTTGACGAGGCATTTGGCTACCTTAAGAGAGTCATAGTTACTCCTGCCACTTGCTCCTCGTTTTACCACAGTCGCATCTACAAGCTTACTCTGGCCAGTTCACCAGAAGCGATACGCCATTATTTGTTGACCTTAAGACTTTCACAGTACTCCTGCCGGGAGCTCCTCGAGTTTGCCGTTGGAATTCGCCTGTTGACGAGGCATTTGGCTACCTTAAGAGAGTCATAGTTACTCCTGCCACTTGCTCCTCGTTTTTACCACAGTCGCATCTACAAGCTTACTCTGGCCAGTTCACCAGAAGCGATACGCCATTATTTGCTGACCTTAAGACTTTCACAGTACTCCTGCCGGGAACTCCTAGAGTTTGCCGTTGGAATTCGCCTGTTGACGAGGCATTTGGCTACCTTAAGAGAGTCATAGTTACTCCTGCCACTTGCTCCTCGTTTTACCACAGTCGCATCTACAAGCTTACTCTGGCCAGTTCACCAGAAGCGATACGCCATTATTTGCTGACCTTAAGACTTTCACAGTACTCCTGCCGGGAACTCCTAGAGTTTGCCGTTGGAATTCGCCTGTTGACGAGGCATTTGGCTACCTTAAGAGAGTCATAGTTACTCCTGCCACTTGCTCCTCGTTTTACCACAGTCGCATCTACAAGCTTACTCTGGCCAGTTCACCAGAAGCGATACGCCATTATTTGTTGACCTTAAGACTTTCACAGTACTCCTGCCGGGAGCTCCTCGAGTTTGCCGTTGGAATTCGCCTGTTGACGAGGCATTTGGCTACCTTAAGAGAGTCATAGTTACTCCTGCCACTTGCTCCTCGTTTTACCACAGTCGCATCTACAAGCTTACTCTGGCCAGTTCACCAGAAGCGATACGCCATTATTTGTTGACCTTAAGACTTTCACAGTACTCCTGCCGGGAGCTCCTCGAGTTTGCCGTTGGAATTCGCCTGTTGACGAGGCATTTGGCTACCTTAAGAGAGTCATAGTTACTCCTGCCACTTGCTCCTCGTTTTTACCACAGTCGCATCTACAAGCTTACTCTGGCCAGTTCACCAGAAACGATACGCCATTATTTGCTGACCTTAAGACTTTCACAGTACTCCTGCCGGGAACTCCTAGAGTTTGCCGTTGGAATTCGCCTGTTGACGAGGCATTTGGCTACCTTAAGAGAGTCATAGTTACTCCTGCCACTTGCTCCTCGTTTTACCACAGTCGCATCTACAAGCTTACTCTGGCCAGTTCACCAGAAGCGATACGCCATTATTTGTTGACCTTAAGACTTTCACAGTACTCCTGCCGGGAACTCCTAGAGTTTGCCGTTGGAATTCGCCTGTTGACGAGGCATTTGGCTACCTTAAGAGAGTCATAGTTACTCCTGCCACTTGCTCCTCGTTTTACCACAGTCGCATCTACAAGCTTACTCTGGCCAGTTCACCAGAAGCGATACGCCATTATTTGTTGACCTTAAGACTTTCACAGTACTCCTGCCGGGAGCTCCTCGAGTTTGCCGTTGGAATTCGCCTGTTGACGAGGCATTTGGCTACCTTAAGAGAGTCATAGTTACTCCTGCCACTTGCTCCTCGTTTTACCACAGTCGCATCTACAAGCTTACTCTGGCCAGTTCACCAGAAGCGATACGCCATTATTTGTTGACCTTAAGACTTTCACAGTACTCCTGCCGGGAGCTCCTCGAGTTTGCCGTTGGAATTCGCCTGTTGACGAGGCATTTGGCTACCTTAAGAGAGTCATAGTTACTCCTGCCACTTGCTCCTCGTTTTTACCACAGTCGCATCTACAAGCTTACTCTGGCCAGTTCACCAGAAACGATACGCCATTATTTGCTGACCTTAAGACTTTCACAGTACTCCTGCCGGGAACTCCTAGAGTTTGCCGTTGGAATTCGCCTGTTGACGAGGCATTTGGCTACCTTAAGAGAGTCATAGTTACTCCTGCCACTTGCTCCTCGTTTTACCACAGTCGCATCTACAAGCTTACTCTGGCCAGTTCACCAGAAGCGATACGCCATTATTTGTTGACCTTAAGACTTTCACAGTACTCCTGCCGGGAGCTCCTCGAGTTTGCCGTTGGAATTCGCCTGTTGACGAGGCATTTGGCTACCTTAAGAGAGTCATAGTTACTCCTGCCACTTGCTCCTCGTTTTTACCACAGTCGCATCTACAAGCATACTCTGGCCAG
This sequence comes from Schistocerca nitens, assembly GCF_023898315.1. Taxonomy (NCBI): domain Eukaryota; kingdom Metazoa; phylum Arthropoda; class Insecta; order Orthoptera; family Acrididae; genus Schistocerca; species Schistocerca nitens. Next base: position 150,231 of record NW_026045752.1, read on the forward strand.
TTCACCAGAAACGATACGCCATTATTTGCTGACCTTAAGACTTTCACAGTACTCCTGCCGGGAACTCCTAGAGTTTGCCGTTGGAATTCGCCTGTTGACGAGGCATTTGGCTACCTTAAGAGAGTCATAGTTACTCCTGCCACTTGCTCCTCGTTTTACCACAGTCGCATCTACAAGCTTACTCTGGCCAGTTCACCAGAAGCGATACGCCATTATTTGCTGACCTTAAGACTTTCACAGTACTCCTGCCGGGAACTCCTAGAGTTTGCCGTTGGAATTCGCCTGTTGACGAGGCATTTGGCTACCTTAAGAGAGTCATAGTTACTCCTGCCACTTGCTCCTCGTTTTTACCACACTCGCATCTACAAGCTTACTCTGGCCAGTTCACCAGAAGCGATACGCCATTATTTGCTGACCTTAAGACTTTCACAGTACTCCTGCCGGGAACTCCTAGAGTTTGCCGTTGGAATTCGCCTGTGGACGAGGCATTTGGCTACCTTAAGAGAGTCATAGTTACTCCTGCCACTTGCTCCTCGTTTTACCACAGTCGCATCTACAAGCTTACTCTGGCCAGTTCACCAGAAGCGATACGCCATTATTTGCTGACCTTAAGACTTTCACAGTACTCCTGCCGGGAACTCCTAGAGTTTGCCGTTGGAATTCGCCTGTTGACGAGGCATTTGGCTACCTTAAGAGAGTCATAGTTACTCCTGCCACTTGCTCCTCGTTTTACCACAGTCGCATCTACAAGCTTACTCTGGCCAGTTCACCAGAAGCGATACGCCATTATTTGTTGACCTTAAGACTTTCACAGTACTCCTGCCGGGAGCTCCTCGAGTTTGCCTTTGGAATTCGCCTGTTGACGAGGCATTTGACTACCTTAAGAGAGTCATAGTTACTCCTGCCACTTGCTCCTCGTTTTACCACAGTCGCATCTACAAGCTTACTCTGGCCAGTTCACCAGAAGCGATACGCCATTATTTGTTGACCTTAAGACTTTCACAGTACTCCTGCCGGGAGCTCCTCGAGTTTGCCGTTGGAATTCGCCTGTTGACGAGGCATTTGGCTACCTTAAGAGAGTCATAGTTACTCCTGCCACTTGCTCCTCGTTTTTACCACAGTCGCATCTACAAGCTTACTCTGGCCAGTTCACCAGAAGCGATACGCCATTATTTGCTGACCTTAAGACTTTCACAGTACTCCTGCCGGGAACTCCTAGAGTTTGCCGTTGGAATTCGCCTGTTGACGAGGCATTTGGCTACCTTAAGAGAGTCATAGTTACTCCTGCCACTTGCTCCTCGTTTTACCACAGTCGCATCTACAAGCTTACTCTGGCCAGTTCACCAGAAGCGATACGCCATTATTTGTTGACCTTAAGACTTTCACAGTACTCCTGCCGGGAGCTCCTCGAGTTTGCCGTTGGAATTCGCCTGTTGACGAGGCATTTGGCTACCTTAAGAGAGTCATAGTTACTCCTGCCACTTGCTCCTCGTTTTTACCACAGTCGCATCTACAAGCTTACTCTGGCCAGTTCACCAGAAGCGATACGCCATTATTTGCTGACCTTAAGACTTTCACAGTACTCCTGCCGGGAACTCCTAGAGTTTGCCGTTGGAATTCGCCTGTTGACGAGGCATTTGGCTACCTTAAGAGAGTCATAGTTACTCCTGCCACTTGCTCCTCGTTTTACCACAGTCGCATCTACAAGCTTACTCTGGCCAGTTCACCAGAAGCGATACGCCATTATTTGCTGACCTTAAGACTTTCACAGTACTCCTGCCGGGAACTCCTAGAGTTTGCCGTTGGAATTCGCCTGTTGACGAGGCATTTGGCTACCTTAAGAGAGTCATAGTTACTCCTGCCACTTGCTCCTCGTTTTACCACAGTCGCATCTACAAGCTTACTCTGGCCAGTTCACCAGAAGCGATACGCCATTATTTGTTGACCTTAAGACTTTCACAGTACTCCTGCCGGGAGCTCCTCGAGTTTGCCGTTGGAATTCGCCTGTTGACGAGGCATTTGGCTACCTTAAGAGAGTCATAGTTACTCCTGCCACTTGCTCCTCGTTTTACCACAGTCGCATCTACAAGCTTACTCTGGCCAGTTCACCAGAAGCGATACGCCATTATTTGTTGACCTTAAGACTTTCACAGTACTCCTGCCGGGAGCTCCTCGAGTTTGCCGTTGGAATTCGCCTGTTGACGAGGCATTTGGCTACCTTAAGAGAGTCATAGTTACTCCTGCCACTTGCTCCTCGTTTTTACCACAGTCGCATCTACAAGCTTACTCTGGCCAGTTCACCAGAAGCGATACGCCATTATTTGCTGACCTTAAGACTTTCACAGTACTCCTGCCGGGAACTCCTAGAGTTTGCCGTTGGAATTCGCCTGTTGACGAGGCATTTGGCTACCTTAAGAGAGTCATAGTTACTCCTGCCACTTGCTCCTCGTTTTACCACAGTCGCATCTACAAGCTTACTCTGGCCAGTTCACCAGAAGCGATACGCCATTATTTGTTGACCTTAAGACTTTCACAGTACTCCTGCCGGGAGCTCCTCGAGTTTGCCGTTGGAATTCGCCTGTTGACGAGGCATTTGGCTACCTTAAGAGAGTCATAGTTACTCCTGCCACTTGCTCCTCGTTTTACCACAGTCGCATCTACAAGCTTACTCTGGCCAGTTCACCAGAAGCGATACGCCATTATTTGTTGACCTTAAGACTTTCACAGTACTCCTGCCGGGAGCTCCTCGAGTTTGCCGTTGGAATTCGCCTGTTGACGAGGCATTTGGCTACCTTAAGAGAGTCATAGTTACTCCTGCCACTTGCTCCTCGTTTTTACCACAGTCGCATCTACAAGCTTACTCTGGCCAGTTCACCAGAAACGATACGCCATTATTTGCTGACCTTAAGACTTTCACAGTACTCCTGCCGGGAACTCCTAGAGTTTGCCGTTGGAATTCGCCTGTTGACGAGGCATTTGGCTACCTTAAGAGAGTCATAGTTACTCCTGCCACTTGCTCCTCGTTTTACCACAGTCGCATCTACAAGCTTACACTGGCCAGTTCACCAGAAGCGATACGCCATTATTTGTTGACCTTAAGACTTTCACAGTACTCCTGCCGGGAGCTCCTCGAGTTTGCCGTTGGAATTCGCCTGTTGACGAGGCATTTGGCTACCTTAAGAGAGTCATAGTTACTCCTGCCACTTGCTCCTCGTTTTTACCACAGTCGCATCTACAAGCTTACTCTGGCCAGTTCACCAGAAACGATACGCCATTATTTGCTGACCTTAAGACTTTCACAGTACTCCTGCCGGGAACTCCTAGAGTTTGCCGTTGGAATTCGCCTGTTGACGAGGCATTTGGCTACCTTAAGAGAGTCATAGTTACTCCTGCCACTTGCTCCTCGTTTTACCACAGTCGCATCTACAAGCTTACTCTGGCCAGTTCACCAGAAGCGATACGCCATTATTTGCTGACCTTAAGACTTTCACAGTACTCCTGCCGGGAACTCCTAGAGTTTGCCGTTGGAATTCGCCTGTTGACGAGGCATTTGGCTACCTTAAGAGAGTCATAGTTACTCCTGCCACTTGCTCCTCGTTTTTACCACACTCGCATCTACAAGCTTACTCTGGCCAGTTCACCAGAAGCGATACGCCATTATTTGCTGACCTTAAGACTTTCACAGTACTCCTGCCGGGAACTCCTAGAGTTTGCCGTTGGAATTCGCCTGTGGACGAGGCATTTGGCTACCTTAAGAGAGTCATAGTTACTCCTGCCACTTGCTCCTCGTTTTACCACAGTCGCATCTACAAGCTTACTCTGGCCAGTTCACCAGAAGCGATACGCCATTATTTGCTGACCTTAAGACTTTCACAGTACTCCTGCCGGGAACTCCTAGAGTTTGCCGTTGGAATTCGCCTGTTGACGAGGCATTTGGCTACCTTAAGAGAGTCATAGTTACTCCTGCCACTTGCTCCTCGTTTTACCACAGTCGCATCTACAAGCTTACTCTGGCCAGTTCACCAGAAGCGATACGCCATTATTTGTTGACCTTAAGACTTTCACAGTACTCCTGCCGGGAGCTCCTCGAGTTTGCCTTTGGAATTCGCCTGTTGACGAGGCATTTGACTACCTTAAGAGAGTCATAGTTACTCCTGCCACTTGCTCCTCGTTTTACCACAGTCGCATCTACAAGCTTACTCTGGCCAGTTCACCAGAAGCGATACGCCATTATTTGTTGACCTTAAGACTTTCACAGTACTCCTGCCGGGAGCTCCTCGAGTTTGCCGTTGGAATTCGCCTGTTGACGAGGCATTTGGCTACCTTAAGAGAGTCATAGTTACTCCTGCCACTTGCTCCTCGTTTTTACCACAGTCGCATCTACAAGCTTACTCTGGCCAGTTCACCAGAAGCGATACGCCATTATTTGCTGACCTTAAGACTTTCACAGTACTCCTGCCGGGAACTCCTAGAGTTTGCCGTTGGAATTCGCCTGTTGACGAGGCATTTGGCTACCTTAAGAGAGTCATAGTTACTCCTGCCACTTGCTCCTCGTTTTACCACAGTCGCATCTACAAGCTTACTCTGGCCAGTTCACCAGAAGCGATACGCCATTATTTGCTGACCTTAAGACTTTCACAGTACTCCTGCCGGGAACTCCTAGAGTTTGCCGTTGGAATTCGCCTGTTGACGAGGCATTTGGCTACCTTAAGAGAGTCATAGTTACTCCTGCCACTTGCTCCTCGTTTTACCACAGTCGCATCTACAAGCTTACTCTGGCCAGTTCACCAGAAGCGATACGCCATTATTTGTTGACCTTAAGACTTTCACAGTACTCCTGCCGGGAGCTCCTCGAGTTTGCCGTTGGAATTCGCCTGTTGACGAGGCATTTGGCTACCTTAAGAGAGTCATAGTTACTCCTGCCACTTGCTCCTCGTTTTACCACAGTCGCATCTACAAGCTTACTCTGGCCAGTTCACCAGAAGCGATACGCCATTATTTGTTGACCTTAAGACTTTCACAGTACTCCTGCCGGGAGCTCCTCGAGTTTGCCGTTGGAATTCGCCTGTTGACGAGGCATTTGGCTACCTTAAGAGAGTCATAGTTACTCCTGCCACTTGCTCCTCGTTTTTACCACAGTCGCATCTACAAGCTTACTCTGGCCAGTTCACCAGAAGCGATACGCCATTATTTGCTGACCTTAAGACTTTCACAGTACTCCTGCCGGGAACTCCTAGAGTTTGCCGTTGGAATTCGCCTGTTGACGAGGCATTTGGCTACCTTAAGAGAGTCATAGTTACTCCTGCCACTTGCTCCTCGTTTTACCACAGTCGCATCTACAAGCTTACTCTGGCCAGTTCACCAGAAGCGATACGCCATTATTTGCTGACCTTAAGACTTTCACAGTACTCCTGCCGGGAACTCCTAGAGTTTGCCGTTGGAATTCGCCTGTTGACGAGGCATTTGGCTACCTTAAGAGAGTCATAGTTACTCCTGCCACTTGCTCCTCGTTTTACCACAGTCGCATCTACAAGCTTACTCTGGCCAGTTCACCAGAAGCGATACGCCATTATTTGTTGACCTTAAGACTTTCACAGTACTCCTGCCGGGAGCTCCTCGAGTTTGCCGTTGGAATTCGCCTGTTGACGAGGCATTTGGCTACCTTAAGAGAGTCATAGTTACTCCTGCCACTTGCTCCTCGTTTTACCACAGTCGCATCTACAAGCTTACTCTGGCCAGTTCACCAGAAGCGATACGCCATTATTTGTTGACCTTAAGACTTTCACAGTACTCCTGCCGGGAGCTCCTCGAGTTTGCCGTTGGAATTCGCCTGTTGACGAGGCATTTGGCTACCTTAAGAGAGTCATAGTTACTCCTGCCACTTGCTCCTCGTTTTTACCACAGTCGCATCTACAAGCTTACTCTGGCCAGTTCACCAGAAACGATACGCCATTATTTGCTGACCTTAAGACTTTCACAGTACTCCTGCCGGGAACTCCTAGAGTTTGCCGTTGGAATTCGCCTGTTGACGAGGCATTTGGCTACCTTAAGAGAGTCATAGTTACTCCTGCCACTTGCTCCTCGTTTTACCACAGTCGCATCTACAAGCTTACTCTGGCCAGTTCACCAGAAACGATACGCCATTATTTGCTGACCTTAAGACTTTCACAGTACTCCTGCCGGGAACTCCTAGAGTTTGCCGTTGGAATTCGCCTGTTGACGAGGCATTTGGCTACCTTAAGAGAGTCATAGTTACTCCTGCCACTTGCTCCTCGTTTTACCACAGTCGCATCTACAAGCTTACTCTGGCCAGTTCACCAGAAGCGATACGCCATTATTTGTTGACCTTAAGACTTTCACAGTACTCCTGCCGGGAGCTCCTCGAGTTTGCCGTTGGAATTCGCCTGTTGACGAGGCATTTGGCTACCTTAAGAGAGTCATAGTTACTCCTGCCACTTGCTCCTCGTTTTACCACAGTCGCATCTACAAGCTTACTCTGGCCAGTTCACCAGAAGCGATACGCCATTATTTGCTGACCTTAAGACTTTCACAGTACTCCTGCCGGGAACTCCTCGAGTTTGCCGTTGGAATTCGCCTGTTGACGAGGCATTTGGCTACCTTAAGAGAGTCATAGTTACTCCTGCCACTTGCTCCTCGTTTTACCACAGTCGCATCTACAAGCTTACTCTGGCCAGTTCACCAGAAGCGATACGCCATTATTTGTTGACCTTAAGACTTTCACAGTACTCCTGCCGGGAGCTCCTCGAGTTTGCCGTTGGAATTCGCCTGTTGACGAGGCATTTGGCTACCTTAAGAGAGTCATAGTTACTCCTGCCACTTGCTCCTCGTTTTACCACAGTCGCATCTACAAGCTTACTCTGGCCAGTTCACCAGAAGCGATACGCCATTATTTGCTGACCTTAAGACTTTCACAGTACTCCTGCCGGGAGCTCCTCGAGTTTGCCTTTGGAATTCGCCTGTTGACGAGGCATTTGACTACCTTAAGAGAGTCATAGTTACTCCTGCCACTTGCTCCTCGTTTTACCACAGTCGCATCTACAAGCTTACTCTGGCCAGTTCACCAGAAGCGATACGCCATTATTTGTTGACCTTAAGACTTTCACAGTACTCCTGCCGGGAGCTCCTCGAGTTTGCCGTTGGAATTCGCCTGTTGACGAGGCATTTGGCTACCTTAAGAGAGTCATAGTTACTCCTGCCACTTGCTCCTCGTTTTTACCACAGTCGCATCTACAAGCTTACTCTGGCCAGTTCACCAGAAGCGATACGCCATTATTTGCTGACCTTAAGACTTTCACAGTACTCCTGCCGGGAACTCCTAGAGTTTGCCGTTGGAATTCGCCTGTTGACGAGGCATTTGGCTACCTTAAGAGAGTCATAGTTACTCCTGCCACTTGCTCCTCGTTTTACCACAGTCGCATCTACAAGCTTACTCTGGCCAGTTCACCAGAAGCGATACGCCATTATTTGTTGACCTTAAGACTTTCACAGTACTCCTGCCGGGAGCTCCTCGAGTTTGCCGTTGGAATTCGCCTGTTGACGAGGCATTTGGCTACCTTAAGAGAGTCATAGTTACTCCTGCCACTTGCTCCTCGTTTTACCACAGTCGCATCTACAAGCTTACTCTGGCCAGTTCACCAGAAGCGATACGCCATTATTTGCTGACCTTAAGACTTTCACAGTACTCCTGCCGGGAGCTCCTCGAGTTTGCCTTTGGAATTCGCCTGTTGACGAGGCATTTGACTACCTTAAGAGAGTCATAGTTACTCCTGCCACTTGCTCCTCGTTTTACCACAGTCGCATCTACAAGCTTACTCTGGCCAGTTCACCAGAAGCGATACGCCATTATTTGTTGACCTTAAGACTTTCACAGTACTCCTGCCGGGAGCTCCTCGAGTTTGCCGTTGGAATTCGCCTGTTGACGAGGCATTTGGCTACCTTAAGAGAGTCATAGTTACTCCTGCCACTTGCTCCTCGTTTTTACCACAGTCGCATCTACAAGCTTACTCTGGCCAGTTCACCAGAAGCGATACGCCATTATTTGCTGACCTTAAGACTTTCACAGTACTCCTGCCGGGAGCTCCTCGAGTTTGCCTTTGGAATTCGCCTGTTGACGAGGCATTTGACTACCTTAAGAGAGTCATAGTTACTCCTGCCACTTGCTCCTCGTTTTACCACAGTCGCATCTACAAGCTTACTCTGGCCAGTTCACCAGAAGCGATACGCCATTATTTGTTGACCTTAAGACTTTCACAGTACTCCTGCCGGGAGCTCCTCGAGTTTGCCGTTGGAATTCGCCTGTTGACGAGGCATTTGGCTACCTTAAGAGAGTCATAGTTACTCCTGCCACTTGCTCCTCGTTTTTACCACAGTCGCATCTACAAGCTTACTCTGGCCAGTTCACCAGAAGCGATACGCCATTATTTGCTGACCTTAAGACTTTCACAGTACTCCTGCCGGGAACTCCTAGAGTTTGCCGTTGGAATTCGCCTGTTGACGAGGCATTTGGCTACCTTAAGAGAGTCATAGTTACTCCTGCCACTTGCTCCTCGTTTTACCACAGTCGCATCTACAAGCTTACTCTGGCCAGTTCACCAGAAGCGATACGCCATTATTTGTTGACCTTAAGACTTTCACAGTACTCCTGCCGGGAGCTCCTCGAGTTTGCCGTTGGAATTCGCCTGTTGACGAGGCATTTGGCTACCTTAAGAGAGTCATAGTTACTCCTGCCACTTGCTCCTCGTTTTACCACAGTCGCATCTACAAGCTTACTCTGGCCAGTTCACCAGAAGCGATACGCCATTATTTGCTGACCTTAAGACTTTCACAGTACTCCTGCCGGGAGCTCCTCGAGTTTGCCTTTGGAATTCGCCTGTTGACGAGGCATTTGACTACCTTAAGAGAGTCATAGTTACTCCTGCCACTTGCTCCTCGTTTTACCACAGTCGCATCTACAAGCTTACTCTGGCCAGTTCACCAGAAGCGATACGCCATTATTTGTTGACCTTAAGACTTTCACAGTACTCCTGCCGGGAGCTCCTCGAGTTTGCCGTTGGAATTCGCCTGTTGACGAGGCATTTGGCTACCTTAAGAGAGTCATAGTTACTCCTGCCACTTGCTCCTCGTTTTTACCACAGTCGCATCTACAAGCTTACTCTGGCCAGTTCACCAGAAGCGATACGCCATTATTTGCTGACCTTAAGACTTTCACAGTACTCCTGCCGGGAACTCCTAGAGTTTGCCGTTGGAATTCGCCTGTTGACGAGGCATTTGGCTACCTTAAGAGAGTCATAGTTACTCCTGCCACTTGCTCCTCGTTTTACCACAGTCGCATCTACAAGCTTACTCTGGCCAGTTCACCAGAAGCGATACGCCATTATTTGCTGACCTTAAGACTTTCACAGTACTCCTGCCGGGAACTCCTAGAGTTTGCCGTTGGAATTCGCCTGTTGACGAGGCATTTGGCTGCCTTAAGAGAGTCATAGTTACTCCTGCCACTTGCTCCTCGTTTTACCACAGTCGCATCTACAAGCTTACTCTGGCCAGTTCACCAGAAGCGATACGCCATTATTTGTTGACCTTAAGACTTTCACAGTACTCCTGCCGGGAGCTCCTCGAGTTTGCCGTTGGAATTCGCCTGTTGACGAGGCATTTGGCTACCTTAAGAGAGTCATAGTTACTCCTGCCACTTGCTCCTCGTTTTACCACAGTCGCATCTACAAGCTTACTCTGGCCAGTTCACCAGAAACGATACGCCATTATTTGCTGATCTTAAGACTTTCACAGTACTCCTGCCGGGAACTCCTAGAGTTTGCCGTTGGAATTCGCCTGTTGACGAGGCATTTGGCTACCTTAAGAGAGTCATAGTTACTCCTGCCACTTGCTCCTCGTTTTACCACAGTCGCATCTACAAGCTTACTCTGGCCAGTTCACCAGAAGCGATACGCCATTATTTGTTGACCTTAAGACTTTCACAGTACTCCTGCCGGGAGCTCCTCGAGTTTGCCGTTGGAATTCGCCTGTTGACGAGGCATTTGGCTACCTTAAGAGAGTCATAGTTACTCCTGCCACTTGCTCCTCGTTTTACCACAGTCGCATCTACAAGCTTACTCTGGCCAGTTCACCAGAAGCGATACGCCATTATTTGCTGACCTTAAGACTTTCACAGTACTCCTGCCGGGAACTCCTAGAGTTTGCCGTTGGAATTCGCCTGTTGACGAGGCATTTGGCTACCTTAAGAGAGTCATAGTTACTCCTGCCACTTGCTCCTCGTTTTTACCACAGTCGCATCTACAAGCTTACTCTGGCCAGTTCACCAGAAGCGATACGCCATTATTTGCTGACCTTAAGACTTTCACAGTACTCCTGCCGGGAACTCCTAGAGTTTGCCGTTGGAATTCGCCTGTGGACGAGGCATTTGGCTACCTTAAGAGAGTCATAGTTACTCCTGCCACTTGCTCCTCGTTTTACCACAGTCGCATCTACAAGCTTACTCTGGCCAGTTCACCAGAAGCGATACGCCATTATTTGCTGACCTTAAGACTTTCACAGTACTCCTGCCGGGAACTCCTAGAGTTTGCCGTTGGAATTCGCCTGTTGACGAGGCATTTGGCTACCTTAAGAGAGTCATAGTTACTCCTGCCACTTGCTCCTCGTTTTACCACAGTCGCATCTACAAGCTTACTCTGGCCAGTTCACCAGAAGCGATACGCCATTATTTGCTGACCTTAAGACTTTCACAGTACTCCTGCCGGGAACTCCTAGAGTTTGCCGTTGGAATTCGCCTGTTGACGAGGCATTTGGCTGCCTTAAGAGAGTCATAGTTACTCCTGCCACTTGCTCCTCGTTTTACCACAGTCGCATCTACAAGCTTACTCTGGCCAGTTCACCAGAAGCGATACGCCATTATTTGTTGACCTTAAGACTTTCACAGTACTCCTGCCGGGAGCTCCTCGAGTTTGCCGTTGGAATTCGCCTGTTGACGAGGCATTTGGCTACCTTAAGAGAGTCATAGTTACTCCTGCCACTTGCTCCTCGTTTTACCACAGTCGCATCTACAAGCTTACTCTGGCCAGTTCACCAGAAACGATACGCCATTATTTGCTGATCTTAAGACTTTCACAGTACTCCTGCCGGGAACTCCTAGAGTTTGCCGTTGGAATTCGCCTGTTGACGAGGCATTTGGCTACCTTAAGAGAGTCATAGTTACTCCTGCCACTTGCTCCTCGTTTTACCACAGTCGCATCTACAAGCTTACTCTGGCCAGTTCACCAGAAGCGATACGCCATTATTTGTTGACCTTAAGACTTTCACAGTACTCCTGCCGGGAGCTCCTTGAGTTTGCCGTTGGAATTCGCCTGTTGACGAGGCATTTGGCTACCTTAAGAGAGTCATAGTTACTCCTGCCACTTGCTCCTCGTTTTACCACAGTCGCATCTACAAGCTTACTCTGGCCAGTTCACCAGAAGCGATACGCCATTATTTGCTGACCTTAAGACTTTCACAGTACTCCTGCCGGGAACTCCTAGAGTTTGCCGTTGGAATTCGCCTGTTGACGAGGCATTTGGCTACCTTAAGAGAGTCATAGTTACTCCTGCCACTTGCTCCTCGTTTTTACCACACTCGCATCTACAAGCTTACTCTGGCCAGTTCACCAGAAGCGATACGCCATTATTTGCTGACCTTAAGACTTTCACAGTACTCCTGCCGGGAACTCCTAGAGTTTGCCGTTGGAATTCGCCTGTGGACGAGGCATTTGGCTACCTTAAGAGAGTCATAGTTACTCCTGCCACTTGCTCCTCGTTTTACCACAGTCGCATCTACAAGCTTACTCTGGCCAGTTCACCAGAAGCGATACGCCATTATTTGCTGACCTTAAGACTTTCACAGTACTCCTGCCGGGAACTCCTAGAGTTTGCCGTTGGAATTCGCCTGTTGACGAGGCATTTGGCTACCTTAAGAGAGTCATAGTTACTCCTGCCACTTGCTCCTCGTTTTACCACAGTCGCATCTACAAGCTTACTCTGGCCAGTTCACCAGAAGCGATACGCCATTATTTGTTGACCTTAAGACTTTCACAGTACTCCTGCCGGGAGCTCCTCGAGTTTGCCTTTGGAATTCGCCTGTTGACGAGGCATTTGACTACCTTAAGAGAGTCATAGTTACTCCTGCCACTTGCTCCTCGTTTTACCACAGTCGCATCTACAAGCTTACTCTGGCCAGTTCACCAGAAGCGATACGCCATTATTTGTTGACCTTAAGACTTTCACAGTACTCCTGCCGGGAGCTCCTCGAGTTTGCCGTTGGAATTCGCCTGTTGACGAGGCATTTGGCTACCTTAAGAGAGTCATAGTTACTCCTGCCACTTGCTCCTCGTTTTTACCACAGTCGCATCTACAAGCTTACTCTGGCCAGTTCACCAGAAGCGATACGCCATTATTTGCTGACCTTAAGACTTTCACAGTACTCCTGCCGGGAACTCCTAGAGTTTGCCGTTGGAATTCGCCTGTTGACGAGGCATTTGGCTACCTTAAGAGAGTCATAGTTACTCCTGCCACTTGCTCCTCGTTTTACCACAGTCGCATCTACAAGCTTACTCTGGCCAGTTCACCAGAAGCGATACGCCATTATTTGCTGACCTTAAGACTTTCACAGTACTCCTGCCGGGAACTCCTAGAGTTTGCCGTTGGAATTCGCCTGTTGACGAGGCATTTGGCTACCTTAAGAGAGTCATAGTTACTCCTGCCACTTGCTCCTCGTTTTACCACAGTCGCATCTACAAGCTTACTCTGGCCAGTTCACCAGAAGCGATACGCCATTATTTGCTGACCTTAAGACTTTCACAGTACTCCTGCCGGGAACTCCTAGAGTTTGCCGTTGGAATTCGCCTGTTGACGAGGCATTTGGCTGCCTTAAGAGAGTCATAGTTACTCCTGCCACTTGCTCCTCGTTTTACCACAGTCGCATCTACAAGCTTACTCTGGCCAGTTCACCAGAAGCGATACGCCATTATTTGTTGACCTTAAGACTTTCACAGTACTCCTGCCGGGAGCTCCTCGAGTTTGCCGTTGGAATTCGCCTGTTGACGAGGCATTTGGCTACCTTAAGAGAGTCATAGTTACTCCTGCCACTTGCTCCTCGTTTTACCACAGTCGCATCTACAAGCTTACTCTGGCCAGTTCACCAGAAACGATACGCCATTATTTGCTGATCTTAAGACTTTCACAGTACTCCTGCCGGGAACTCCTAGAGTTTGCCGTTGGAATTCGCCTGTTGACGAGGCATTTGGCTACCTTAAGAGAGTCATAGTTACTCCTGCCACTTGCTCCTCGTTTTACCACAGTCGCATCTACAAGCTTACTCTGGCCAGTTCACCAGAAGCGATACGCCATTATTTGTTGACCTTAAGACTTTCACAGTACTCCTGCCGGGAGCTCCTTGAGTTTGCCGTTGGAATTCGCCTGTTGACGAGGCATTTGGCTACCTTAAGAGAGTCATAGTTACTCCTGCCACTTGCTCCTCGTTTTACCACAGTCGCATCTACAAGCTTACTCTGGCCAGTTCACCAGAAGCGATACGCCATTATTTGCTGACCTTAAGACTTTCACAGTACTCCTGCCGGGAACTCCTAGAGTTTGCCGTTGGAATTCGCCTGTTGACGAGGCATTTGGCTACCTTAAGAGAGTCATAGTTACTCCTGCCACTTGCTCCTCGTTTTTACCACACTCGCATCTACAAGCTTACTCTGGCCAGTTCACCAGAAGCGATACGCCATTATTTGCTGACCTTAAGACTTTCACAGTACTCCTGCCGGGAACTCCTAGAGTTTGCCGTTGGAATTCGCCTGTGGACGAGGCATTTGGCTACCTTAAGAGAGTCATAGTTACTCCTGCCACTTGCTCCTCGTTTTACCACAGTCGCATCTACAAGCTTACTCTGGCCAGTTCACCAGAAGCGATACGCCATTATTTGCTGACCTTAAGACTTTCACAGTACTCCTGCCGGGAACTCCTAGAGTTTGCCGTTGGAATTCGCCTGTTGACGAGGCATTTGGCTACCTTAAGAGAGTCATAGTTACTCCTGCCACTTGCTCCTCGTTTTACCACAGTCGCATCTACAAGCTTACTCTGGCCAGTTCACCAGAAGCGATACGCCATTATTTGTTGACCTTAAGACTTTCACAGTACTCCTGCCGGGAGCTCCTCGAGTTTGCCTTTGGAATTCGCCTGTTGACGAGGCATTTGACTACCTTAAGAGAGTCATAGTTACTCCTGCCACTTGCTCCTCGTTTTACCACAGTCGCATCTACAAGCTTACTCTGGCCAGTTCACCAGAAGCGATACGCCATTATTTGTTGACCTTAAGACTTTCACAGTACTCCTGCCGGGAGCTCCTCGAGTTTGCCGTTGGAATTCGCCTGTTGACGAGGCATTTGGCTACCTTAAGAGAGTCATAGTTACTCCTGCCACTTGCTCCTCGTTTTTACCACAGTCGCATCTACAAGCTTACTCTGGCCAGTTCACCAGAAGCGATACGCCATTATTTGCTGACCTTAAGACTTTCACAGTACTCCTGCCGGGAACTCCTAGAGTTTGCCGTTGGAATTCGCCTGTTGACGAGGCATTTGGCTACCTTAAGAGAGTCATAGTTACTCCTGCCACTTGCTCCTCGTTTTACCACAGTCGCATCTACAAGCTTACTCTGGCCAGTTCACCAGAAGCGATACGCCATTATTTGCTGACCTTAAGACTTTCACAGTACTCCTGCCGGGAACTCCTAGAGTTTGCCGTTGGAATTCGCCTGTTGACGAGGCATTTGGCTACCTTAAGAGAGTCATAGTTACTCCTGCCACTTGCTCCTCGTTTTACCACAGTCGCATCTACAAGCTTACTCTGGCCAGTTCACCAGAAGCGATACGCCATTATTTGCTGACCTTAAGACTTTCACAGTACTCCTGCCGGGAACTCCTAGAGTTTGCCGTTGGAATTCGCCTGTTGACGAGGCATTTGGCTGCCTTAAGAGAGTCATAGTTACTCCTGCCACTTGCTCCTCGTTTTACCACAGTCGCATCTACAAGCTTACTCTGGCCAGTTCACCAGAAGCGATACGCCATTATTTGTTGACCTTAAGACTTTCACAGTACTCCTGCCGGGAGCTCCTCGAGTTTGCCGTTGGAATTCGCCTGTTGACGAGGCATTTGGCTACCTTAAGAGAGTCATAGTTACTCCTGCCACTTGCTCCTCGTTTTACCACAGTCGCATCTACAAGCTTACTCTGGCCAGTTCACCAGAAACGATACGCCATTATTTGCTGATCTTAAGACTTTCACAGTACTCCTGCCGGGAACTCCTAGAGTTTGCCGTTGGAATTCGCCTGTTGACGAGGCATTTGGCTACCTTAAGAGAGTCATAGTTACTCCTGCCACTTGCTCCTCGTTTTACCACAGTCGCATCTACAAGCTTACTCTGGCCAGTTCACCAGAAGCGATACGCCATTATTTGTTGACCTTAAGACTTTCACAGTACTCCTGCCGGGAGCTCCTTGAGTTTGCCGTTGGAATTCGCCTGTTGACGAGGCATTTGGCTACCTTAAGAGAGTCATAGTTACTCCTGCCACTTGCTCCTCGTTTTACCACAGTCGCATCTACAAGCTTACTCTGGCCAGTTCACCAGAAGCGATACGCCATTATTTGCTGACCTTAAGACTTTCACAGTACTCCTGCCGGGAACTCCTAGAGTTTGCCGTTGGAATTCGCCTGTTGACGAGGCATTTGGCTACCTTAAGAGAGTCATAGTTACTCCTGCCACTTGCTCCTCGTTTTTACCACACTCGCATCTACAAGCTTACTCTGGCCAGTTCACCAGAAGCGATACGCCATTATTTGCTGACCTTAAGACTTTCACAGTACTCCTGCCGGGAACTCCTAGAGTTTGCCGTTGGAATTCGCCTGTGGACGAGGCATTTGGCTACCTTAAGAGAGTCATAGTTACTCCTGCCACTTGCTCCTCGTTTTACCACAGTCGCATCTACAAGCTTACTCTGGCCAGTTCACCAGAAGCGATACGCCATTATTTGCTGACCTTAAGACTTTCACAGTACTCCTGCCGGGAACTCCTAGAGTTTGCCGTTGGAATTCGCCTGTTGACGAGGCATTTGGCTACCTTAAGAGAGTCATAGTTACTCCTGCCACTTGCTCCTCGTTTTACCACAGTCGCATCTACAAGCTTACTCTGGCCAGTTCACCAGAAGCGATACGCCATTATTTGTTGACCTTAAGACTTTCACAGTACTCCTGCCGGGAGCTCCTCGAGTTTGCCTTTGGAATTCGCCTGTTGACGAGGCATTTGACTACCTTAAGAGAGTCATAGTTACTCCTGCCACTTGCTCCTCGTTTTACCACAGTCGCATCTACAAGCTTACTCTGGCCAGTTCACCAGAAGCGATACGCCATTATTTGTTGACCTTAAGACTTTCACAGTACTCCTGCCGGGAGCTCCTCGAGTTTGCCGTTGGAATTCGCCTGTTGACGAGGCATTTGGCTACCTTAAGAGAGTCATAGTTACTCCTGCCACTTGCTCCTCGTTTTTACCACAGTCGCATCTACAAGCTTACTCTGGCCAGTTCACCAGAAGCGATACGCCATTATTTGCTGACCTTAAGACTTTCACAGTACTCCTGCCGGGAACTCCTAGAGTTTGCCGTTGGAATTCGCCTGTTGACGAGGCATTTGGCTGCCTTAAGAGAGTCATAGTTACTCCTGCCACTTGCTCCTCGTTTTACCACAGTCGCATCTACAAGCTTACTCTGGCCAGTTCACCAGAAGCGATACGCCATTATTTGTTGACCTTAAGACTTTCACAGTACTCCTGCCGGGAGCTCCTCGAGTTTGCCGTTGGAATTCGCCTGTTGACGAGGCATTTGGCTACCTTAAGAGAGTCATAGTTACTCCTGCCACTTGCTCCTCGTTTTACCACAGTCGCATCTACAAGCTTACTCTGGCCAGTTCACCAGAAACGATACGCCATTATTTGCTGATCTTAAGACTTTCACAGTACTCCTGCCGGGAACTCCTAGAGTTTGCCGTTGGAATTCGCCTGTTGACGAGGCATTTGGCTACCTTAAGAGAGTCATAGTTACTCCTGCCACTTGCTCCTCGTTTTACCACAGTCGCATCTACAAGCTTACTCTGGCCAGTTCACCAGAAGCGATACGCCATTATTTGTTGACCTTAAGACTTTCACAGTACTCCTGCCGGGAGCTCCTTGAGTTTGCCGTTGGAATTCGCCTGTTGACGAGGCATTTGGCTACCTTAAGAGAGTCATAGTTACTCCTGCCACTTGCTCCTCGTTTTACCACAGTCGCATCTACAAGCTTACTCTGGCCAGTTCACCAGAAGCGATACGCCATTATTTGCTGACCTTAAGACTTTCACAGTACTCCTGCCGGGAACTCCTAGAGTTTGCCGTTGGAATTCGCCTGTTGACGAGGCATTTGGCTACCTTAAGAGAGTCATAGTTACTCCTGCCACTTGCTCCTCGTTTTTACCACACTCGCATCTACAAGCTTACTCTGGCCAGTTCACCAGAAGCGATACGCCATTATTTGCTGACCTTAAGACTTTCACAGTACTCCTGCCGGGAACTCCTAGAGTTTGCCGTTGGAATTCGCCTGTGGACGAGGCATTTGGCTACCTTAAGAGAGTCATAGTTACTCCTGCCACTTGCTCCTCGTTTTACCACAGTCGCATCTACAAGCTTACTCTGGCCAGTTCACCAGAAGCGATACGCCATTATTTGCTGACCTTAAGACTTTCACAGTACTCCTGCCGGGAACTCCTAGAGTTTGCCGTTGGAATTCGCCTGTTGACGAGGCATTTG
The DNA here is from genome assembly GCF_023898315.1 of Schistocerca nitens. Taxonomy (NCBI): domain Eukaryota; kingdom Metazoa; phylum Arthropoda; class Insecta; order Orthoptera; family Acrididae; genus Schistocerca; species Schistocerca nitens. The sequence continues at coordinate 168,125 of NW_026045752.1, forward strand.
GCTACCTTAAGAGAGTCATAGTTACTCCTGCCACTTGCTCCTCGTTTTACCACAGTCGCATCTACAAGCTTACTCTGGCCAGTTCACCAGAAGCGATACGCCATTATTTGTTGACCTTAAGACTTTCACAGTACTCCTGCCGGGAGCTCCTCGAGTTTGCCTTTGGAATTCGCCTGTTGACGAGGCATTTGACTACCTTAAGAGAGTCATAGTTACTCCTGCCACTTGCTCCTCGTTTTACCACAGTCGCATCTACAAGCTTACTCTGGCCAGTTCACCAGAAGCGATACGCCATTATTTGTTGACCTTAAGACTTTCACAGTACTCCTGCCGGGAGCTCCTCGAGTTTGCCGTTGGAATTCGCCTGTTGACGAGGCATTTGGCTACCTTAAGAGAGTCATAGTTACTCCTGCCACTTGCTCCTCGTTTTTACCACAGTCGCATCTACAAGCTTACTCTGGCCAGTTCACCAGAAGCGATACGCCATTATTTGCTGACCTTAAGACTTTCACAGTACTCCTGCCGGGAACTCCTAGAGTTTGCCGTTGGAATTCGCCTGTTGACGAGGCATTTGGCTACCTTAAGAGAGTCATAGTTACTCCTGCCACTTGCTCCTCGTTTTACCACAGTCGCATCTACAAGCTTACTCTGGCCAGTTCACCAGAAGCGATACGCCATTATTTGCTGACCTTAAGACTTTCACAGTACTCCTGCCGGGAACTCCTAGAGTTTGCCGTTGGAATTCGCCTGTTGACGAGGCATTTGGCTACCTTAAGAGAGTCATAGTTACTCCTGCCACTTGCTCCTCGTTTTACCACAGTCGCATCTACAAGCTTACTCTGGCCAGTTCACCAGAAGCGATACGCCATTATTTGCTGACCTTAAGACTTTCACAGTACTCCTGCCGGGAACTCCTAGAGTTTGCCGTTGGAATTCGCCTGTTGACGAGGCATTTGGCTGCCTTAAGAGAGTCATAGTTACTCCTGCCACTTGCTCCTCGTTTTACCACAGTCGCATCTACAAGCTTACTCTGGCCAGTTCACCAGAAGCGATACGCCATTATTTGTTGACCTTAAGACTTTCACAGTACTCCTGCCGGGAGCTCCTCGAGTTTGCCGTTGGAATTCGCCTGTTGACGAGGCATTTGGCTACCTTAAGAGAGTCATAGTTACTCCTGCCACTTGCTCCTCGTTTTACCACAGTCGCATCTACAAGCTTACTCTGGCCAGTTCACCAGAAACGATACGCCATTATTTGCTGATCTTAAGACTTTCACAGTACTCCTGCCGGGAACTCCTAGAGTTTGCCGTTGGAATTCGCCTGTTGACGAGGCATTTGGCTACCTTAAGAGAGTCATAGTTACTCCTGCCACTTGCTCCTCGTTTTACCACAGTCGCATCTACAAGCTTACTCTGGCCAGTTCACCAGAAGCGATACGCCATTATTTGTTGACCTTAAGACTTTCACAGTACTCCTGCCGGGAGCTCCTTGAGTTTGCCGTTGGAATTCGCCTGTTGACGAGGCATTTGGCTACCTTAAGAGAGTCATAGTTACTCCTGCCACTTGCTCCTCGTTTTACCACAGTCGCATCTACAAGCTTACTCTGGCCAGTTCACCAGAAGCGATACGCCATTATTTGCTGACCTTAAGACTTTCACAGTACTCCTGCCGGGAACTCCTAGAGTTTGCCGTTGGAATTCGCCTGTTGACGAGGCATTTGGCTACCTTAAGAGAGTCATAGTTACTCCTGCCACTTGCTCCTCGTTTTTACCACACTCGCATCTACAAGCTTACTCTGGCCAGTTCACCAGAAGCGATACGCCATTATTTGCTGACCTTAAGACTTTCACAGTACTCCTGCCGGGAACTCCTAGAGTTTGCCGTTGGAATTCGCCTGTGGACGAGGCATTTGGCTACCTTAAGAGAGTCATAGTTACTCCTGCCACTTGCTCCTCGTTTTACCACAGTCGCATCTACAAGCTTACTCTGGCCAGTTCACCAGAAGCGATACGCCATTATTTGCTGACCTTAAGACTTTCACAGTACTCCTGCCGGGAACTCCTAGAGTTTGCCGTTGGAATTCGCCTGTTGACGAGGCATTTGGCTACCTTAAGAGAGTCATAGTTACTCCTGCCACTTGCTCCTCGTTTTACCACAGTCGCATCTACAAGCTTACTCTGGCCAGTTCACCAGAAGCGATACGCCATTATTTGTTGACCTTAAGACTTTCACAGTACTCCTGCCGGGAGCTCCTCGAGTTTGCCTTTGGAATTCGCCTGTTGACGAGGCATTTGACTACCTTAAGAGAGTCATAGTTACTCCTGCCACTTGCTCCTCGTTTTACCACAGTCGCATCTACAAGCTTACTCTGGCCAGTTCACCAGAAGCGATACGCCATTATTTGTTGACCTTAAGACTTTCACAGTACTCCTGCCGGGAGCTCCTCGAGTTTGCCGTTGGAATTCGCCTGTTGACGAGGCATTTGGCTACCTTAAGAGAGTCATAGTTACTCCTGCCACTTGCTCCTCGTTTTTACCACAGTCGCATCTACAAGCTTACTCTGGCCAGTTCACCAGAAGCGATACGCCATTATTTGCTGACCTTAAGACTTTCACAGTACTCCTGCCGGGAACTCCTAGAGTTTGCCGTTGGAATTCGCCTGTTGACGAGGCATTTGGCTACCTTAAGAGAGTCATAGTTACTCCTGCCACTTGCTCCTCGTTTTACCACAGTCGCATCTACAAGCTTACTCTGGCCAGTTCACCAGAAGCGATACGCCATTATTTGCTGACCTTAAGACTTTCACAGTACTCCTGCCGGGAACTCCTAGAGTTTGCCGTTGGAATTCGCCTGTTGACGAGGCATTTGGCTACCTTAAGAGAGTCATAGTTACTCCTGCCACTTGCTCCTCGTTTTACCACAGTCGCATCTACAAGCTTACTCTGGCCAGTTCACCAGAAGCGATACGCCATTATTTGTTGACCTTAAGACTTTCACAGTACTCCTGCCGGGAGCTCCTCGAGTTTGCCGTTGGAATTCGCCTGTTGACGAGGCATTTGGCTACCTTAAGAGAGTCATAGTTACTCCTGCCACTTGCTCCTCGTTTTACCACAG